>NW_022436979.1:2647502-2666035 GCF_009761245.1 Sapajus apella
CTCTGCCTTTCATCTGTACAACCCGACCCTCCACCACTACCTCTGCCCTTCACCTGAAACAACCCTATCCTCCACCACTATCTCTGTCCTTCATCTATACAACCCGACCCTCCACCATTACCTCTGCCCTTTATCTAAACCCTGTGCTGCTTTTCAGTTAAGTTTGCCTTTGTGTTACTTATTTCAGCCTCTATAGTCACCTCATGCAACAGACTATGCTGTGGTTAGGCCCAGCCCCCAGGCCCTTACACATGACCTGCTCTCCAGCCACTTCTCCCCTGTTCTGGACATACACATTGAATGATTTCCCCCTTTCATCATACAATTAATATATATGCAAAGTAATGTACTAAGCTGAAAATTAGCCGCCCAAATTGCAGTATCTAGAAATAACATTGTTAACTTTTCTTAGGCTAATACCAATAAATTATTTTTAATAAAAATGTCAGCATTCATGGTTTTCCTTACATACTGAGGTTTATTTACTCCCTGTCTCTGATCTTATCATACCATTCCTCTTACCCTCAGCAGAAGACCTCAGTGCAATCCTGTCTTTTGCCCTACACCAAAGCCCATCTTTCCAGCCTTGTCTCCAGTCATTGTCCAGCTATTACCCATGCCCACCATGGTTCAGACTTCCATACTACTCCCTGTAACCTCCTAGAATCTTCCCCCATTTCCCCATTTGACCTTTTGGAAAACTCCTGTTCATCCTTCAAGACATAGTTCAAATGTTACCTCCTCCATGAAGTTTACCTGACTTCCTCTCTCATCCCCATTCCATTGGAATCCCCGGTTCTCTTATCTGTATTTCTGTTGATCTTTGACACTGCTCTTTTATAACATATGAGATTATAATTAATTGGATGTGCCTGACCACAATGAAGCCCTACCCTGGGAGCCACAGTATCACTGGGCAAACGTCAGTTTGTTCAAACTGTAGCATCTAAAAGCCATGTCAAAAAAGGCAAAGCTAAAACATCTGCTCTGTGATTGCACCTCTTTGAATGTTCGCGTTAATTACCCTGAACATGAAACACTTTAAGACATGGATGATCAGACAGTGGAATGAAGGTCAAGATGAAGGGTAGAGGGAAAAAACAAAGATATGTTCTATTTCATAGGCTCAACTCAGTCTCAGAAAAGTTTCTTACATTTATATACTGCATGCATGACTCATATGCAAAGGATCTACTTATTAAAATTGTTTTCATTCAGCATGTGTCACATAGACTCAGTTTATTTTTGAAGTGCATAGACAAATATAAAAATAAATAAATCTCTCTAAGGAAGCTAATTTGAATGGTATGTGGGTTTTTTGCTTTTAGCCAGAGTCTTGCTCTGTCGCCAGGCAGGCATGCAGTGGCATGGTCTCAGCTCATCACAGTGTCTGCCTCCTGGGTTCAAGTGATTTCCCTGCCTCAGCCCCCTGAGTACCTGGGACTACAGGTGCGCACCACCACACCTGGCTAATTTTTTGTATTTTAGTAGAGACGGGGTTTCACCATGTTGGCCAGGATGGTCTTGATCCCTGACCTCGTGATCCACCCACCTCAGCCTCCCAAAGTGCTGAGATTACAGGCGTGAGCCATCACACCCAGCCAGTATGTGTTTTATTTGAGTGTCTATCAATGACTTTTCCAGTGAAGAACATCCATCGTATCCCAGTCAAATATTAAAAATGAGCTGTTCTCCTTGCTTCTATAAATCAGATTTACACACACACAATCCCGGAAGAGTGTATCTGTGCGTGTGCCTGCCCTGGAGCTATCTGTTAGAACTGTCCTCATGGTGACATGGAAAAATTTGCCTTGTGTGTATGAGCTCCTGTCTTTAGGGAAAGGAGAAAGGATTGGGAATTTCAGACTTGAATCTCTTCAGGTGCAAAGCTTGGAAGTTGAGATCAAGCCACAGAGTCCAGGAACTCTGTGTCTCTGCCTTGGTCTGCAAGAGATGGGGCCAGGGCTGTTCTCAGAGCTGCTGCCTAGAACTCAGCTGTGGTCTGGCGTTACCCTTTTGAACTCCCCTGCCTGCTACAATTCTTCTCTGCTCTATCATGGGTCCCAGGACAGTTTCTGCTCCAGACTGTCTGAGGAGCTTAGCGGACTCTGAAAGGAAACCTTTTAAGTCTGCTTTTCTTGAGAATGCTAAACCTGCAAAACTTGGCCAGACATCGCATTGGGTCTCCCTCTGTGGTGACTCAGAAATCTCAAGGAGAGCAGGAAAATCTAGAGGAACACTCATACTGTTGAAAGGGCCAGAGGGCAGGAGGGATGAAATTTGTATTTCCATTGAGTGGGTGATATTTTTCATTTCAAAGCTTGATGTGAAATCTTGCTGATTTTTAGTTATCTACAGATTGAGAATATAAACACTGCTATTAAAAGATTTCATCTCTCCCAAATGAGGCCATGCACAAATTTCCTTCTATGTGCAGAGCCATCAGCTGCATCCATACCAAGCACAGGCAGACATTCAAGTCAACTCTCTTTGCTTGAAGGGAAACAGTGTTATCTCTATAGGAGACAGAGGCTGGGGTCAGAGGAGGGGCCTTGGAAGGTCAAGGCTGAGGTGGGGGAAAGGGCAAAATTCATAGGTCTGGAAAGGCAAACCAATTATATTGATTTCTTCCTATCACTAGCAACATCTACTCTGGAAATGGTTGTCTAAGGTTATACCCTTTCTGGTAATATTCGGGATTGGGTTACTTAAGCTTAGTTTAAGGAATTTGCTGGCATTTTAGATGTTGGGTTGCTGGCGAGAATAGAAAAGCCTGTCTGCTTCCAGGCAAGGTCCTGTGCTGTGCTTTTATGTGAACCCCTCCGCCCTGACAGCAGCTGGGCTATTGGAGGTTCACACAGTCAGTAACCACCGAGCTGCCCCATGGGTAGCTCTCCAGTGCTGCCTGCCCATTTGACAGGTCAGTACGGAGATGGGCCTGACACACAAGTGCTGGTGATCTTCAGGACAAACCCAATAAAAGCAAAGAAACTAAGCTTGGCTTTTACCCTTCCTGATAGGAGGAAGTATCTCTGGTTTTCACAGAGCACTCAAATCTTTTCTGTATTTCTGTCTTTTTCCACCGAAGATGAGATTGTTCTACCCTTTCCAAAGTCAGCCCTGAACCAAGGGGTTTTCCGTGACGTTCCGTGACCATCAACATTCAACTGAAGCCCATTTGCTATACACTTCAGAGACAGCCAGAGCCTCATGAGCCAATTAACACATTCCTAAGAATCAAAACTTAGTTTCTGGGCCAGGCACCATGGCTCACGCCTGTAATCCCAGCACTTTGGGAGGCTGAGAGGGGTGGATCACTTGAGACTAGGAGTTCAAGACCAGCCTGGCCAACATGGCAAAACTCCATCTCTACTAAAAATACAAAAAATTAAATGGGTGTGGGGGTGGGTACTTGTAGTCCCAGCCACTTGGGAGGCTGAGGCAGGAGAATCACTTGAACCCAGGAGGTGGAGATTGCAATGAGCTCAGATCATACCACTGCACTCTAGCCTGGGCAACAGAGCAAGACTCCATCTCAAAAAAAAAACAAAAAAACTTAGTTTCTGAAACCCATAATGCAAATACATAATCCCCCCCAAATTCTCAATGTTCGTATCTCAAAATACACATTTTATTGCTTTTGAAATGCATGACTATCATAACCCTTTGGCATGCATTTGTATGAATCCTTAGATTTAAATATGTAAAATACGATAAAAGCAGAAGTGTGTGAATACTCACTACTGAGGAGTTATGCATGCCTAATACTCAAAGCATGACACAGTAAATATGACACTTTGAAGATAGAATTAGAACACAAACACATGTATAGTGTCTTTGCTTCAACTTCAAAAGGCAAAGTTGTTGAGAGCCAGGAAAAGACATTGAGGAATGGGCCTCAACAAGTCTTGGTGTGGTGCGGTCCTGCTTGTCCACTTGTTACTCAACAATATTCCTTCCTGGAAGACATAGAAGGCGTGCACCCATACATCCACACCCACAAAAATGTCACCTCATTCCCCAAAGACTGCCAGTCTGCGCACTGACCTTCACTTCAGCAGAGCATCCATGTGGTGTGCCCCAGCTGCCGGAAGTGGAATTGTTTCTAACTCTGGGTGCCTGCACCTTGCTCTCAGCCATCACCCCCAGACAAACCCAACTCTCTACCACCTGCTTCCCTCAGGCCCACTCTCCTTCCCTCTGCCAGCACCCCTTGGTTGTAGCTTTGGTGACCTTGGATGCTTTAAAGTTTCATTTGTCCACAGTCCAGGTATAAGTGCCTATTCACTGGACACCAGGGACGGCAGCAGCAGCAGGCCGTCGTCACTCAACTTGCTAATCAAGAGAGAACCCCTGAAGGAGCATTTAGGAAATATGGGGGGGTAGTATATATTTTTGTAAATAGAAACTTGTTTTCTGTTAATTATTAAGCCATTTTTCTGATAGCAAAAACATCCACACAAGCACACTCTATCCATTTATGGTTGGTTAACACACAGAACCTCTTCTACTGAGTGGTGTTAGTAATACTTAGCATGTGCCTAGCATTCAGCACTCAGAACAGCCTTGTGAAATGGGACAATTTTTATTCCCATTTTACAGATAAGGAAACAGAGACCAGAGGTGTAATAACTTTCTTTAAGCAACTAGAGTGAGCGCGTGACAACTAGGACTTGAACACAGGCTGCTGGGCATCAGGATCTAGGCTCCCTAACACCATGCACCAAAGCCAAGTCAGTGCCAGAGTTATTCCAGACAATTGGCACTTATTTTCTCTTTCAATGTTCATGGCATCTCTGCTTTTATTTTTGTCTTAATTGTATACCTCACCTTACATGTATTTGCAAGTCTCTCACGTTGCAAAATGGAGGAGATAATTACTAAACCTCCTCAAAAGAAGCACACACGCCAGGAGAGTGATGATGCCCAAGACTTAGGTGACCACAGCAGCCAGTGCTGCACCAGTGAATTTTGGGACTCAGCTTTGTCTTGTCCATGGAAGCTTTTAAGTTGAAATCTTATAAAAGAGGGTTTCTATATTCTGTGAATGATAGAGGGACATGGTGCCAATTGTATTCTGTGTTATGTGTATGTGTCTTCATTGCATAAATGTGCCTGACACCTTCGTGGAGGCCAGCTGCTTCTTTTTGTTTGTTTGTTTGGTTTCACTCTTGTCGCCCAGGCTGGAGTGTAATGGCATGATCTCGGCTCACCACAACCTCTGCCTCCCAGGTTCAAGTGATTCTCCTGCCTCAGCCTCCCAAGTAGCTGGATTACAGCCATGTGCCACCACGCCCAGCTAATTTTTTTAGTAGAGATGGGGTTTCTCCATGTTGATCAGGCTGGTCTCAAACTACCGACCTCAGGTGATCTGCCCACCTCAGCCTCCTAAAGTGTTGGGATTACAGGTGTGAGTCAGCATGCCTGGTGAGGCCAGCTTCTTGAAAGCAAGAAACACGCATCCCATTTGTGTCTGTATTTCCAGGGCTTAGCACTAGTAGGGGCTCAATAAATATACTGAATGAATGGATAAAAGTATTACTGCAAAGATCAGTAAGTGCCATGCCAAAAAAAGAATAAAAAAGAAAGGAGGGAAGGAAGGAGGAGCAAGTGAGGAATGAAAGGAGGAAGAGAGGGAAAGAGGGAAGGCAGGTGAGCCTCTTCAGAAAGACGGCCACTCATACATGCTCTCTTGGTATGGAGTGGGTCACTGGCTGGACGTTTAATGGGTTTACATTATTCCTTAGCAGACATCGTTTCAAAATGAGGCATCCCATCTCTGATGGCTCCATGCTGGCTTGTGTTTCTACCTTATATTCTCCCAAGAGTTTAGAGTAGGAGAAGGTTTTAGAATATAATAGTAACAAGTAAAATTAGGATTGTTTGGACTCCAGGTACCATTGTTTGAAATTACATTGTTTAGAATGTAACCATAACAGTGAAATTAAATTGTTGTCTTAAAGTGAATAACTGTAAAGCCAAGTGTGATCTGAACACCCGAGCCTGCCCTTACTTAGCAAAATCCTGGTGTTTAGGCTGAGCGCAGCGGCTCACGCCTGTAATCGCAGCACTTTCGGAGGCCAAGGTGGGCGGATCACCAGAGGTTGGGAGTTCCAGACTAGCCTGACCAACATGGAGAAACTCCATCTCTACTAAAAATATGAAATTAGCCAGGCGTGGTGGCACATGCCTGTAATCCCAGCTACTCATGTGGCTGAGGCAGAGAATTGCTTGAACCTGGGAGGCAGATGTTGCGGTGAACTGAGATCGTGCCACTGCACTCCAGCCTGGACAACAAGAGCGAAACGTCGTCTCAAAAACAAAAACAAGCAAAAAATTCTGGTGTCTAAAGAAGTCCAAAATGAAAACACACTCTGAACAGATTTCCAGCAGGAGCTTCCACCAGGTTTTCATCATGACAAGCCCTAGAAATAGTCTGGACTATAAGCAAATCTTTTTAAAACCATGCTCCTTTATTTAATTACTGAGATTTTAAAGTTTATAAGTTTAGAAATTTAGGGATAAAAATAACCCACTGAGTGAGCATCAGGCATGATTTCTAAGTGCTGTTTGGGTGAGATCTCACAGTTCTCTCAGCATTTTCCATCACTGCCACCACTTCACAGATGAGAATAGTGAGGCAGACAACAGGCAAGTTACTTGTCTAAGTGGTAGAATAAAAATATAACCGCAGCTCCAGAGCCCCTGTGCTCCATCATCGTGTACCGCCGCATGGTGAATTTCCTCTGGGATGTGCCAAGACTTGCTGATTTTTTGTCCCTTGACTTTTCTTATTCATGTGTGTTCCTTGGCGACAATGACATCTGCTGAGCCCCACCCTGCCTCCCCGCCCACCTCACCGCCTATTCTCTCCCTCAAATCTGAAAGGTCATGGTACACACCCAGCTTCAGATAGCATTTAGTTAGCTTCCCGTCCAACACTAAGGAAATGTTCATTAAATGCTCCAGCCATTTAACAAGTCTATTTAACTTAATTTTCAATTTAACCACGTATTATTTCAGTTTCCTTTTCCTCTGTATTGTATAGCCCTGGGAATAAGAGTTGGAAATGTGCCTATCATAAGCTGAGTCACATTTTATGTGTCCCCTCCTCTCCAGTCACTGGTTTCTTTCCCTTTTTTGTGGGGTGAGAGGGGGGCTAAAAATTCTGTGTAAAATAAAACAGATTCAGAAAACTGCATAAAACAATTTATGATAAAATTTGTATATATAATGAATGAAATAAAGAGAACTTTGTACTTGTACTCGCCCCAGAAGCTATGTGACCCATCCCAGTCACAGCCCCTGCCACCTTCAAAGTTAGCAGTATATTAACTTATAGTATTCACATTCTTATGGATTTTTTTCATTGCAAATAATTTTTAACACTTTTGAGATATAATTGCTATATATAAGAAACAGCACATAGGTAATGTATGCAGTGTAATAAGTTTTGACATATGTATATGCCCTTGGAACTCGAGATAGCAAATACTGGCTGGGTGCAGTGGCTCACGCCTGTAATCCCAGCACTTTGGGAGGCCAAGGTGGGTGGATCACTGAAAGTCAGGAGTTTGAGACCACCAACATGGTGAAATCCTGTTTCCACCAAAAATACAAAAATCAGCCAAGTGTGGTGGCGCACACCTGTAGTCCCAGCTATTCAGGAAGCTGAAGCATTAGAATTGCTTGAACCCAGGAGTTGGAGGTTGTAGTGAGCCAAGATCGCACCACTGCACTCCAGCCTGGGCAACAGAGCAAGACTCCACCTCAAAAAAAAAAAAAAAAAAATGATAGCAAATACATCCATCATCCTCAAAAATTTCTTGCTACCCCATTATAATCCCTTCCTCCTGCCACTGGCTCCTTTCTGGTAACCACTGGTCTGCTTTATTTCACTATATATATTCTTCACTTTCTAAGGTTTTATATAAATGGAATCTTTCCATATATACTCCTTTTGTTTGATTTCTTCCACTCAGTATAATTACTTTAAAATTCATCCATGCCATATTATGTGTATAATAGCTCATTTCTTTTTATTTCTAATAAGTATTTCATCATGTACATAGATACAATGTATCTCTACTTATATAACATATCACAATTCATTCAGTTGTTGATATTTACATTGTTTCCCATTTTTTCCTAGTACAAAGCTGTTTGTGACTATTACAAGTGGACAGGCTTTTTTCCAAAATGGTTATATCATTTTACCTTCCCACCATCATTGTATGAGAGTTCCAGCTCCTCCACATCCTAGCCTGCGATGGTATCATTAGTTTTTCTTAATTTTAGCTACTTTAACAGGTGTGTAGTAGAATTTCATCGTGGTTTTAATTTGCTCTTCCCTAATAACTGATGCTTTGAACATCTTTTCCTGTGTTTATTTGCCATCTGTATGCCTACCTTGGTGAAATGTCTGCTCACATCTATTGCCCATTGTTTAATTGGATTGCTTGTTTTCTTATTGTCGGGTTTCTTATATTATTTATATATTCTAGATACAAGTGCTTTATCAGACATGTGCCTTGCAAATATTTTCTTCTAGTCTGTGGATTTTTTTTTTATTTTCTTAATAGTGACGGAACAGTTTTTAATTTTGATGCAGTCAAATTTATCATCTTCTGTGTATCATGCTTTGATGTCATATCAAATAATTCTTACCTAATCTAAGCTCACAAAGATTTTCTGTTGTTTTCTTTCAGATACACATATTATCATTTATGTTATATATTTAGACCTATGATCTATTTTCAGTTAATTTTTTATATGGTATGAGGTATGAAATAAAGTTGTTTTTTGTTTATTTGTTTGCATTTGATTTGATTGTTTGCATTTGTTTGCATTTGATTGTTCCATTTGTTGAAAAGACTGTCTTTCCTCCACTAGATTGCCCTTGTAGCTGTCAACATTGCTTGTCCATGTATGTGTGAGTTTATTTCTCGATTCTATTCTGTTCAATTAGTCTGTTTGTTTTTATGCCGACACTGTACTGTTTTGAGTACTGTACCTTTACAGTACATCTTGAAATCAGATAATGTTAGCCTCTCACCTTTGTTCTATCTAAATAGAAAGTTATTTTGGCTACTCTTGGTCCTTTGCATTTCTGTATAGATTTTAGAATCAGCTTGTCAGTTTCTACCACAAGCCTTAGTGGGATTTGAATCAAGGTTATGTTGAATCTATAGATTAGTTTGAGGAAAATTGACATCTCAAAAACATCAAATCTCCTGTTTCATGAACAAAGTATATCTCTTCATTTACTTAGGTCTTCTTGAATTTCTCTCAGCTAAGAGTTTTAGTGTAACAGGTCTTGGACATCTTTTGTTATATTTATTCCTATTTTATATTTTTATGCTCTTTTTCTTAAATTTCATTTCTGATTATTTATTCCTAGTATATAGAAATACAATTGATTTTTATGGTATTGATCCTATAATCTGCAACCTTACCAAACTTACTTTGATAGCATTTTTATAGATTCCATTGGATATCTATATAATCGTGTTTGCAAATAAAGACAGCTTTACTTCCTCCGTTCCAAACTAGATGTCTGCTATTTATTTTTCTTGACATATTGCAATGACCAGAGCCTTCAGTACAATGTTGAATCAAGTGGTGAGAGCAGATCCTTGCCTTGTTTTTTATGTTAGGGAGAAAGCATGCAGCCTTTCTCTATTAAGTGTGATGTTTGCTATGGTTTTTCATAGATTGCCCTTTATTAGATTAAGGCAGTTTCCTTCTATTCCTAGTTCACTTATAATTTTTTATCAGGATGTTGGATTTTGTTAAATGCTTTTCTGCCTCTATTGAGATGGTCATATAATTTTCTAAAATGTGGTGAATTATATCTGCTGATTTTCAAATGTTAAACCTCCTCCACAGTCTTGAGATAAGCCCCATTTCATCATGCTGTAATTTCCTTTGTTGTTGTATTTGATTTACTAAAATCATATTTAGGATTTTTTAATGTTTTAAATCTTCCCAGTACACTTGATAATTTGGGATCCCAATCTGGCTTGTTAGATTTTGTCTCTTTGCACTAAACTTCAGCTACAATAGCCACAGCTTACTTAATAACCAAGTAACAACTTTTCTTACGTTTTAAATTTTCTGCGACTTTAGCTGAGGGTCACTGAAAATGAAGGATGGGAATACCTGCAGGCACACGTGCGTGCCCACACGTGCACGCGCACACTCTCTCTCTCTCTCTCTCTGTCTCTTTCTCCCTACAATCTTAGATGGAGATGTCCTGCCTGAAGTCTATTAAGAAAACAGTAGGAGAGACAGGCCATGAGACTTTCCAACCTCCCTGAGTAGAGCTAATGTGAGACTAAGCCTACTCAGTGAGTCTCAGTGGAAACTGGAAAAAAGGGCTATGGAGAAGAAGCAGCAAGTACTGCTGCAGTGTGGCGTGGAAGAATGCTGTAAATACTGCTTTATTCCATCATTGCTCCATTGTCCAGTCTTGACACAGGACTTCCTGCTGACTTGGACTGAAGTAGAATCACTGCCCCAAGATAAATGTGATGGTGGAGACAGGGTTTAGGAAGTGGTTATCAGACACCTGCATGATAAGAGAAATTGGAAAGCAAAAACAAGGAGACAAGGAGGAATTGTTCCCGTGGGTTTTATAGACTTAGAATATCAGCAGCAGCAGGGACTCTGTCAACCCAAGGCCGCAATACCCAGTTAACAGATAAGAAAACCAAGGCCAGGTTAGAGAGACTGTTCACCCAAGAGCATACTGTGTTTTTGTTCCTCTTCTTGATATATCCAGAAAATACTCCTCCCATCCCAGTTTAGCAGTAACTTACTTCCTTGGAGAACAATATCTCAACCCTTGCTCAGGCCTTAGGTTGGGACAGGCAGTGGCACTTCACATGCATGGGACTCACCACCCTGCTCATTCAACGCCGCCCCATGACCACTCACTCCTTGGGTCTCGTCACCAGTCCTGCACTGGAATTCAGGGAGCCAGCTGCGTCTGTCAACAGTGTTAGCAATCTCAGGCTATTTGGACATCAGTCCTGAAGAACCCAGAGGAAGCCCCAGACTCACCTCAACCTCAGATTATTTTTTGGATCCACTTTTCCCCATTGGGATGAACTTCTTTTTGTTTGTGGGAGAGCACAGTGAAGGATGAACAAGAAAAAGGAAAAACGGGGTAGTAGAACCAGCCTCAGGACAGCTTTTCCCTCCTCTTTTCTTTCCTGAATTTTTTTTTTTCTAGAGAAGTCTTCAAATATTCCAACCTCAACTTTTTTTTTAAAAAAGACTGTTTTTAGTAGGATCTTTTCGTTTCTAGCTTAATGAGAGACAGTGGGAGGATGGACACTTTTGAGCAGACATGTATCACCCAATTATCTCCACAAGAACATCTAAATCTCTAAGGAATTGATCCAAATTATTAATAATACTTTGGGTTTATGACAGATGAAACACCTTGTATAATCACTATTTCGATCTATTTGACCCATGTATGGGACTTGGGATATAAATTTTAAAAATCAAAGTAGAGGCTTAAGCTTACATCTTTGCTGGGTATCATACTGTGGCATGTAACTGTGTTTTCCTTGCTGTATCCCTTTAGGGCAGAGCTGGGTTTGTTCATGATCGGATCTCCGGTGTCTAGCACATAGTACTTAATAAATATTTACATAACGAACCTTTACATGGCACTGATTATGTACCAAGCACTGTGCTAAATACCTGAAAAATATAAGCTCATTTATTCCTCACTCACTGTAAGGAAAATGTCATTACTATCTCTCTTTTACAAAGAAAACAGAATCCAGACAGACTGAACTACTTGTCCAAGGTCACACAACTAGTAAAGGGAGAAGCCAGCATTTGAACCCAAGCAGACTTGCTGTTTTTCTTTATTTAATTTTTTGTACAGGCAGGGTCTCACTATGTTGCCCAGGCTGGTCTCAAACTCTTGGCCTCAAGCAGTCCTCCTGCCATAGCCTCCCAATGCTCTGGGATTATAGGCATGAGCCACTGTACTCAGCCAAAGAGGTCCTGCTCTAAACACTTGCTAAGAATACACTGACATTGAATTTTTCAGTCATTCATGTTATGATGCTTATGAAATGGTGGTATGACTCAGCATGAAAAAGGAATGGGAATTATATGATGATTTCATTGATCTAAGATAGTTAACTAGACATCAGAATATATCTTCACTTCCTAAATTGTCCGCTGGTCATTGATTCTATATTGGTGATCCATAAGGAGGCATACATTTATTAGTGTACTCCTGATCCAACATTACTAATTACTTTGTTACTTAAAAAAGCATCAGTGCTTCTTCTCTTACTCTATGGAAATAAAAGATTCCTTTTGCAATTTTGTTTCTTTTTCTACATTCTGTAATGTATTAAAAACATGAAATAACTCTTTTTCAGGAACCGTTCATTAGAAACTCTCCAACATAAGCATGCTGGGGAGAAAACATTCCTATGTGTTATTTTGATAATGAAATATCATGTAGTTTTAAAGTTTAGATGTATAAACTTCATGTAAACGTTGCATACACACACACACACACACACACACACACATACACACACACACACACAGACACCCTTGGATCTAATTTATAATTTCTAGGATAGCCATGAATATATATTTTTAGATTTTGTGACTTATTTGGCTTTTAATGAACAACACAGTAAAACTTGTTATATTCTGTCATATTTTTCTATTTTCTACCCACTTAGGGGAGCCTACAGTTATATAAAAGTTCCCACAACATTTTAAATTAATTATTTGACTCCAAAGAATTCCCTGTGACATTCTAAATATAATCATTTGACTCTGAGTAGATCTGGTCCTCATTTAATATCTTTGTCACTTTCCCTTCAAATTCCTTCTACTGTTCTTTACTTTGGGCTAACTTTTGCTGCGCCTCTTTTTCTTCACTTCTAATCTACTATACATTCTTTTTATTTTTTTCTTTTATTTTAATTAATTAATTTTTGAGACAGCATCTCAACTCACTGCAACTTCCACCACCCAGGTTCAGGCGATTCTCCTGCCTCAGCCTCCCTAGTAGCTGGGATTACAGGCATGTGCCACCATGCCCAGCTAATTTTGATATTTTTGGTAGAGATGGGGTTTCACTATGTTGGCCAGGCTGGTCTTGAACTCCTGACCTCAAGTGATTCACCCAATTCGACCTCCCAAATTGCTGGCATTATAGGCATGAGCCACCACGCCCAGTCTCAACTACATTGCATTCTTAAAATGGTTTTGTCAGCGCTTTTTTCCCCTCTTTTTTCTTAGGCAGGGTATGAACAGAGCAGAGATATTTCCCACCAACCCTTTCTCCCATGGCACACGGAGCTGCCCCTGAGCAACAAGATGGGGTGCCTGACTGATGCAGTGCTGCTCTCCGAATATTTTAATCCAGCTTTCTTAGTCTCGCCGAACTTTATGGAAAATGAGAGGCTAGATATATATTTTGCTGTTTCTTATTAAGATTTGCATTGCTTATCATAGAGGCGTCCTGTGTAATTGCTTTCACATTTTCTCTTCACACAAGATTATCCAATATTCTCTCTAATACTGCCTCATCCTTTTCCTTTTCTGTAGC
Source organism: Sapajus apella (assembly GCF_009761245.1). NCBI lineage: Eukaryota > Metazoa > Chordata > Mammalia > Primates > Cebidae > Sapajus > Sapajus apella. The sequence continues at coordinate 2,661,106 of NW_022436979.1, forward strand.
CAGTTTTTATGAAAGGAGTGGCCATGGCAGACACTGTTGCAGTCTAATGTCAAAGATTATATATTTAATGTGCATGTGCCTGCATTTTTTTTTTTTTTTTTTTTTTTTTGTGACAGAGTCTCGCTCTGTTACCAGGCTGGAGTGCAGTGACATGATCTCAGCTCACTGCAGCCTCTGCCTCCCAGGTTCAAACAATTCTCCTGGGATTACAGGTACGCACCATCATGCCCGGCTTTTTCTTTTTTTTCTTTTTTTGTATTTTTAGTAGAGACGGGATTTTGCTATGTTGGCCAGGCTGGTTTCGAACTCCTCACCTTAGGTGATCCACTTACCTCGGCCTCCAAAAGCGCTAGAATTATAGGCATGAGCCACTGCGCCCGGTCATGTGTAGTTTTTAAAAGAGCCGTAGATAGGAGTCGACATTTGAAAACATTCAAAATGAACATTTTTTAAAATGCCAACAAAATACTCCCCCAGGAAAAAGAGCCACAGATACTGGTTGGCTTTCTTTCAATTTTCGTGATGACAGAGCTGTTGGATTTGACTTTTGTATAGTAAGTCGGTTTATCTTCAGGGCCTTTAATAACACCAGCATGGAATCAAAATTAGGAAAATTGCTGGACTTTGGCTATGTATGCACCAGGTGTGTGACTGTTGAACAGGACAATATTCGAAAAGATTCACTGAGGTTTTGGGAGTACCTTCCTTCCTTGCATTTTGGTCAGTTTCAAGTTGAAAGTGGGCAGAGCCTAGTTAATTGCAATGGATAAAGGGCAAGCCAGGAGCCAGCAGGTGGAGAGCCATGCTGTGCACTGGCAGATACAGTGTGGTTGCTCAGCATGGCTGGTGTGGTGGAGGGGATAACTGTGACCTAGTGTATGACCCAGGGCAGAGGCCAGGAAGCCCATCACAGCTCAGTATGTCACAGTGACATGATGACAGGAAGCCTCGGAGCAAATGCTGTTTGGAGATTCCAGGGCGCTGAGCAGGCTGTCAGCATGGAGGAAAACTGTCAGCAGGCCATAGCCATGCAGGTGCCAGGCTGTGGGTCAGAGCTCCTGAGGATTATTAAGATCATGCCATCATAGGAGGGCTGGTTACGAGGTAGGATACCAGGAGAGGAATACAGAAATGAGGGACGAGTCGGACGATTCAGAGCACTGCTCATAGAAGCCAGGAACAAGACTGGACCAAACAAGTTCAAGTCCAAGCAGAAAGTCATGCCATCTGAAAAGATGTGGTGAAAAAGTCATGTACCCACTGGCTGACTGTGCCTATTGCTTAGGCATAGTGAGAAGGCCCTCTCTTCCTATTATTGTTTTGATAAAGGAAAAAAAAACTTCCCTGGCGCCCATCAGAGCTAAATGCTGTCTCTACCTGCCTTCACCCACCAGGTTCATGCCTGGTTTGCCTAGGGATTATCTGATAGTACCAGCCATGTCTCTTCTTGCCTCCGTGAGCATGGAAAATCTGGGTAACCACAAGCAAACTTGACCAAACTGCTACTAGTGCCTGAAACTTAGTATTATAATATACCCGTGTGACACATTCAAAGACGTTGACTGCTGTGAAACACTGAGGTGCAGCAGGACTTTACAAAAGAAAACTTTTCAATGCACCCTTTGTTAGCCAACTCTTTCTGAGTGTGCTTGCAACTGTGCTGTCATGAAGAGCAAATTGTATGTTTACTTTTAATTTTGATTCCAAACCATAGTTAGATGCTTAATTTTTAAATCAGGCAGATAGTGTCAAGAAAATAGTAGAGAAAAGTAAGTTTAACCTAAAAGTAAAAACAATGAACAGAAGTGTTTCCTATTCAGATGTTTAGTTTACTTTGTGTCTAAACCAGAGATTAGCAAATTTTTCTTTTCTTTTCTTTTTTATATATAAAGATGGGGTTTCACCATGTTGGTCAGGCTGGTCTTGAACTCCTGACCTCAGGTGATCCGCCCACGTTGGCCTCCAAACTGCTTGGATTACAGGCGTGAGGCAGCATGCCCGGCCACTAATTTTTCTAAAAAGAGCCAAATAGTAAATATTTTAGGCTTAGAAGACCATGCAGACTCTATAATAGGTATTTTATTTAGTCCTTGTAGTGTGAAGCAGCAATAGACAATGAATAAAAGAATGGGCATGGCTTTGTGCCAATACAGCTTTATTTACAGGCCAGGCACAGTGGCTCATGCCTGTAATCCCAACACTTCGGGAGGCCAAGGCCGGTGGATCACTTGAGGTTGGGAGTCAGAGATCATCGTAGCCAACATGGTAAAACTCTGTCTTTACTTAAAAATACAAAAATTAGCCAGGCATAGTGGTGTATGCCTGTAATCCTAGCTACTTGGGAGGCTAAGGCATGAGAATCACTTGAACCCGGGAGGCAGAGGTTGCAGTGAGCCGAAATCACACCACGGCACTCCACCCTGAGCGACAGAGTGAGACACTGCCTTAAAATTAAAAACAAAACAAAAAAACTTTATTTACAAAAACAAGCGGTGGGCCAGATTTGGCCATGTACCATAGTTTGTCAACCCCTAGTCTAAAGAAAACAGCATTTCTACCTACATGCATATATACACACTTATATAGATATAATACTGTTTCTACTGAACAGAGAAAACGATTATTCATGGTAGCTGCAAAAAGCAAAGATACCTTTAGGTGACTTTTCTTCTCCTTTTTCATGGATAATGGCAGTATTTATTATTTTGATTCAGTTAAATATTTATTGCTGAGTACCAGTTATGTTCTTTTTACTCAGTATTAAAGGAAGATTTTAAAACTCCTGGCAGCCTCTGATCTCCAGGAGCTCATAGTAAAAGAGAGTTAAGTAATGATATTGCAGAGCTGTAGAGTAAGCATAATCCAGAGAGTGAGTATAGGAGACTTTCAGAGAAGGAAGAGACCCATGTGCACTGGGACAGTTTGGTCTTTAGGTGGAGGTGTGGGTCTAGATGAGTCCTGGGACCAGCACATATTTCTAAAGAGGGGACACACAGGAGAGCATTTGGGGGAGAGGTGATGAGATTGGGAGGAGCATGAACAAAGATTATACAATTAGAGAAAATGAATAATAGTGAAAGCAGGTAACTAGGCTAGCCAGGGTAAGATGACCATGCTAGCTGTGCCTCTTCTCCTTCATCCGTAAGCTATGGAGAGTAATAGTATCTTCCTCCTAGGGCTGTCATGAGAATTTAGAAAGTGGGTATTTGTAAAATTCCTAGAGTAGTTCCTGGCACATAATATGTATTATATAAGTATTTGTCAAATAAATGCTGGAGGTAGAGATTGGGGATTGGTTAATAAGATATGATAAGATGGAGTCAGATTGAGGATGAGAATAATTTTCCAAAAACACTTTGATCCTGTAGCTATATAGTCAGGGACCTGCAGTGTCCATTACCTCTAGGACAATAGCCAAACTCCCAACTAGCCTTTCATAATTGTCCCCTGATCCCAAATGAATGGTCAGTAAATGAGGAATGTAAAAGGTAACTCCTGGGGCCAGGCACTGTGGTTCATGCCTATAATCCTTGCTCTTTGGGAGGCCAAGGCAGGAGGATAATTTGAGGCCAGAAGTTCAAGACCAGCCTGGGCAACAGTAGTGAGACCCCCATCTCTACAAAATGTTAGACAGTTTTTGGTCTGAGAGCTAGGGGCAAGAGCTTAGGGAAAGGAGGAATAAGAGAAAGTAGTTGACTACCAACAAACATCTGAATTCTTAAGCAATGAAGAGAAATAAGGTAATACTCACACATCTACTCTTTCCCCCAAATGATACCTCTTTGGTGTAGAAGTAATAGTAATGATTAATTCTGCGGAAAAGCTAAATTATTAAATTGAGTTTCTTGACAACAAAACGTAATTTAGGGTTTCCAATCATTGCCTTTATTGTATAGTGTTAGTTTCTGTTTCCTGAGAAAGATACAGTTCTTGTCATTGATTCATCTCACTATTAAAATTCCAATATTTAAAGAAAAAAAAAAGTGGTCCCAGCCACTAAGAATGAAACAGGAGGATTGCTTGAGCCAGGAATTCAAGGCCGCAGTAAGCTGTGATTGTGTGCCTGCACTCCAGCCTGGGAAACAGAGCAAGACCCTGTTCTCTTAAGAAAAAAGAAAGGTAACTCCAGTTCTAGCAAACAGTGCCACGGCAGGGGAGAGGAAGCCACGTAGGAGAATTGTTTTGTGGGAAGAAGCTGAGGAATGCTTTTGCACATGTTATATTGAAGGTACTGGTGCCCAAGTGAGAGCCTGCAGGCAGAGGCCGGCTGCAGTTGGGGCTAGAGATGGACACTTGGGAACTGTGAGCACAGAAGAGTCCACGAATGTGTTGAGATGAGGGAAGTGGGCAGGAGAACAGGGCAGGCAAAAGAGCAGGGCATTGAGCCTTGAACGTTGCTCACACCTTCATTGATTTGGAAGAGACAAACTGCTGCTGTCACCCAACATCTGGGGTAGGCAGAAAGAGGACACAGATTCTCTACCTCCTCTTCCTTGGGAATGCAGGTCAAGTGCTAGTTTCATAGCAGGAAGAGGGTGAAGTTGTTAAGTGCACAGTAGTCCATGAGAACAGATTTTCCCATCTTGAGCAGATCGTGCAGTGCCACAGACAATGCCGCCTTCTGAGCTCTGGGCAGTCTGATCACGGGATACCTGTGGGGATTTCTTTCCTGCCTCGGAGAAGTGGCTTCCGTGAGACTTGGCAGAGAGGCTGGTCTGAGGAATGCTTCTGGCTGTGGGTGCATTCCAGCCCAGGGTGATGTCCCAGACATTTTCCTTTAATGAAGCCCCAGCTTTTCTCTCCCTCTTGCCTTTTTTTTTTTTTTTTTTTTTTTTTTTTTTTTTTTTGTAATGATAAGGTGATTAAAAGGGGACCCAGGCTGTGCGTTATTTATTTTTAATTTAAGCTTTTTGTTTGTAATTGGTTTGCC
>NW_022436979.1:2666135-2899253 GCF_009761245.1 Sapajus apella
TTTTTTTTTTTTTTTTTTTTTTTTTTTTTTTGGTAATGAAAGGGTTGTTACAAGGGAAATATAATGGGGCCCTGACTGTGTTTCATTAACTTTTAATTTAAGCTGTTAGTATGGAATTCGTTAGCAGACTTGTGAATCAATTAGCTAGCCAGTGGGATTCCATTTTAACAAGGGGGGCACTGTGGCGCTTTCTGATGCTGGCTACGTGTGTGAATGCGGAGTTTAAGGAGCTTCGCTGTTTGTTCAACATATGAAAGTGAATCACAGTCCTTCTTCTTGCCTTCTTTACTGGTTCCAAGTTGATTCTGCTAGAACAAACTGTGCACCATCCAATCCTTATCTTCTCTACAAATCCAAGTTTGGATTACTGAATAAATCCAGTGGAAATTCATTTTTCATGCTGATGAACTCAAAGACTTTCAGAGTTAAACCAAAACAATGCACTCGGAACTAGAGTGAAACATTTGACATTGACCCTTTGATCCAGAGTTTGCCCATATTCGGGGAAGCAGTAACTCCTGGGAAATTCTGCAATCTTCTGAAAGTTCTTAATAAGCTTAATCGTCCTTCCTCATTCCCAAACCCCACCTCTAGTTGGGGAAGTTCTAACAGCTGCTGTCTGGGTCTTGCATACTTACCCCCTTACTGGTTGAGAGGAGACCCAGTTAACAATTTCAGCAATGTTAAAGTCCAGTCATCTCAAAGGAAGATAGTGACATAACAAAGAGGCCTAGCATTTACCGTACTGTCTTTAAAATAAAGGGAGAAGGGACAGAGTTGGTTCTAATATATTGTAGATATATGTGTGTGTGTATATATATATATATATTATATATATATATATATGGCATTTTAAAACCAACGGGACAGAGTCAGTTCTAATAAATTCTAATAAATTGTGTGTGTGTGTGTGTATCACATACATATCTATATATATATACATATGTAAATATATAAAATTTTAAAACCAACCTGAAGAAAGTTGTTGAATTAGCATCAGAAAAACCACAGAAAAATGCATAGAGGGAGAGAGATAGGTTTGTGATTCAGATTAATATTTTGGGCAATGGAACATCATGTGTCCAATAAAAATGATTCAAATAGTATGGCAGAAGTATACTATTGGCATAGAAACATGTTTACCTGTCAGATATGGTAGCTCATACCTGTAATACTATACTTTGGGGGCCTAGGTCAGAAGATCGCTTGGGTCTAGGAGTTTGAGACCAGCCTGGACAACATAGGAAAACACTGTCTCTACAAAATAACTTTAAAAAAAAATTACCCAGGCATGATGGTACACACCTGTGATCAGGAGGCTGGGGTGGGAGGATAGCCTGAGCCCAGGAGATCAAGGCTGCAGTGAGCCATGATTGAGGCACTGAATTCTAGCCTGGGCAATAAAGCAAGACCCTGCCTCTAAATAAATAAATAAGTTCACGAATATTGGAACATTTAAAAAGCAGTAAATATACTATGAAGCACGATTCAGTTTTAGTTTTAGAATATTTCAGGATATTATATGCACACAGATTTATAGTCAGCAACAAAGAAAAAACTGGATAGAGAAAATTATAAACATTGATATTAATTAAAATTGTTATACAAAACTTGAGAACAACTTGGGAGTTACAAGAACATGAAAAGCCATGGCTTGCAACCTTCATAGGGTCCCAAAGCAAGATAGAAGAATCCCAGTAGGAGGTTAACACTTGACAATCTTTTAACAAGGTCTGTATATCAAACTTATTATCTATCCATCTAGCTAGTTGGCTAACTTATCTTCTATCTATCTGTCCAGCTATTATGTGTATTCATGAAACTCATTTTTAAAAGATGGGAGATAATGGCTCTAGATTTCAAAGAAATGTTTACACTTTTCCAGGAAGGTTTTCTTTTCCCCAGTCATGGAGTGAAAGTTGTCTGCTAATTCATTCATGAACTTATTTACCTATTTTTCCACAAATATTTATTAAGAACCTGCTCATTAGCCAGGTATGGCAGGAATTCTAGGATTAAACTATTAGAATATTTTTCATTGTGCAAGTTTTCTGTTTTCAGTCATATTATGTGTGTGCTTCCCGAGCACAAGAGATCAAGAGAGACTACTTACAATCCTGTTTTATAATCAGTGCAGTTTCTCTGGAAGTACTGTTGAAATTGTCATATGACTGAGCATTTTTTCTAGAAGGGTGATGGTACTACATTGGTAAGACTGTCTAAACCTGTGCCATCAGCACTGTAGCCACTAACCACATATGGCTATTTAAAGTTAAATTTAAGTAAAAATCAGTTTCTCTATAACTCTAGCCACAATTCAATTGCTGAATACCCAGATATGGCCAGTGGCTATCACACTGAACAGTGGAGATATAGGACATTTATGTCATCACAGAACATTCTCCTGGGCAATACTGGTCTAAACCTAATTGCTGAGAACACTTGTATTTAAAAAGGCACTTTGCACATTTTTTCTCTTCGTTGCTTAAGAATTCAGATGTCTGTTGATAGTCAACTACTTTCTTTTATTCCTCAGAAATTTCCCTAAGCTCTTGCTCCAAGCTCTCAAAGCAATAAGCTTTTCAGAATTTCAGTATTTGTCAGCACTGGCTCCAGAGAGCACGCCAAGTCAATCCATTTACACACTTATGTATATTTATATAAATGTGGTTAAATATTAATTTGAAATGGTTGTAAATGAGATTTCAGGTTTGCAACAGCAGGAAAAAAGTATGTATAATTTCACTCTAAACATGGTCATTAGTGTTAAGTGGTTAAACTGTAACTAATCTGGCATCTTTGTTAGCTAGTCAAGTTTCACTGGGTTTTGCTGTGTAGCCTGCGATTCCAAAAATCTCAGTGATTTTTAACAAGACATATTGCTCACTCCCATAGATAGAAGGTGAAATGATCTCATTCCTAATTTTCATTTAAGTAGCAACCTAAGGACTAAATTTCAACTCAGGAATTTTCTGAAGTTTCTTACAATTACTTTGAACTGGACCTTCCTTAGAAAAATGTCTAGAGGCCAGGCGCGGTGGCTCACGCCTGTAATCCCAGCATTTGGGAGGCCGAAGCGGGCGGATCACCTGAGGTCAGGAGTTTGAGACAAGCCTGACCAACGTGGAGAAACCCCATCTCTACTAAAAAAAAAACTACAAAATTAGCCAGGCATGGTGGCGCATGCCTCTAATTCCAGCTACTTGGGAGGCTGAGGCAGGAGAATTGCTTGGTGCAGGTTGCAGTGAGCTGAGATTGTGTCATTGCACCCCAGCCCGGGTGACAAGAGCGAAACTCCGTCTTGGAAAAAAAAAAAAAAAAAAAGGCAAATACATAATGACTGGTTATTATTCTACTTTCTTGGTGTTCAGAGGCAGGATTAATTTTTAAGTAGTAATTTTTTTTTATGCGAGGTCAATCTGGAAAAGCTGCATTCTGTATCATTCTAACCATATGACATTTTGGAAAAGGCAAAACCATAGAGTCAGTAAAGGATCAGTGGTTGCCAGGAGTTGAGGGGAGCAGGGGATGAACAGGGAGAGCAGAGAGGATTTTTAGGGCAGTGAAATCACTCTGTGTGGTGCTATGATGGAGGATCCCTGTTAGGATCCATTTGTCAATATCCATTCAATGTACATCACGAAGAGTGAACCCTGGTGTAAACTGTGGACCGTGGGTGATAATCATGTGTCATGGGGTTCATCAGCTGTAACCAGCGTGCCACTCTGGTGAGAGATGTTGTGTGTAGGGCCTGGGAATACCTGAGAAATCTCTGTACCTTTAGCTCATATTGCTGTGAACCTAAAACTTTTCTTAAATATAAAGTCTATTTTTAAAATAATGACAGTAAATGAATAACACATGATTAATACATACACTAACACCCAGATCAAAATCATAGAACCTTGCCACCCCAATTTCATATACTTTTTCCTTTTTGCTACTCTCCTCACCTTGAGAGGTAAACCACTCCCCTGACTTTTGTGATAAAATGTCTTTTTTAAATATAATTGTATGATCTATGTATGCATTTCTAAAACAATATAATTTAGTTTTCCTGGTTGGGAACTTTATATAAGAGGGATCACGACATATATACTCTTTGGTATCTTGGTTCTTTTGTTAAAATTTAGTTTTTGATACTCATTCATGTTTTTTAGTGTTGCCGAGCATGTCTGTACATGTTGGCTCTAACTAGAACATTATGCCATCTTTAAGAGGAGCGCTCAAATCAGCGCATGCTTCTGTGCAGGTGGAAGCAGGAGGGAAAGGACGAAGAAAATGTTAACCAGTGTATTTGATTTGTTTTAAAACACATTTATTACTTCTGTAGTTTGTGCAAGTGTATAATTTTCCAAAGTTCTAATGCAGTATAGAAAAGACATTTAGTAGGAAATAGTGCTGATAACTTGAACACAAATACTTTTGTGTTTTCATTTCAGGCTTAAAATATCCAAATATCATAACTTCACTAGCAGGGTATATTTACCCTGCAACCAGATCATTTCCTCCCTCTTTAAGGAAAAAGAAAAAGAGTATAATCTAATCTTGTAGGAGATTTTTCTGTTTATTTTTAGTAACTTAACACTGAAAAAAAAAGAAAAACACTGTCCTTGAGAAAGCATAATTTTTGAAATATGCAAATTTAACAGTATCTTCCTTTTAAATTGTAGAAAAACAAGACTTTTGCCTAAGTGTAAGATGAGAATTTTGCAAAACTCTGAACCTGCCTCTCTGGCCTGCTTCCAGTTTTGTTCAGGGGAGTGGGAGGACTGGCAATGTGGGCATCTGCAAATCATACTGCTGCTCTGAACGGAGATTTTGTGGGGTTTTTTTGTTTTTGAGACGGAGTCTCACTCTGTTGCCCAGGCTGGAGTGCAGCGGCAAGAACTCAGCTCACTGCAACTGCCGCCCCCTGTGTTCAAGAGATTCTCCTGCCTCAGCCCCCAAGTACGTGGGACTACAGGCACACGCTGCCATACCCAGCTAATTTTTGTACTTTTAGTAGAGACGGAGTTTCACCATATTGGCCAAGCTGGTCTCAAACTCCTCACCTCATGATCCGCCCTCCTTGGCCTCCCAAAGTGCTGGGATTACAGGCCTGAGCCACCACACCCAGCCTCTTTTTTTTTTTTTTTTTTTAAATGTAAGAATTTAAACCATCTGGAATTTATATTGTCATCTAGTATGGGGTACAGATTGGTCAATGAACTACAAGGAAAAATAAATTTCAATCTATGCTTTCTCAGTGATTTAAAATGGTACCTTTATCATTCTTGACATTATTCATGCTTATGGCTGTTTCTGATTTTCTGTTCTGTGCTGTCATCCTCTTTGTCTTCACTTTAGCCAGTGTCATGCTGTTTTAATTATTGTACCTTTAAAATCTGTTAGCATCTGCTAGCAGAGATATTAGCATGCGCGCGCGCGCACACACACACACACACACACACACACACACACACACACAGAGTATTCCTCTCTTTTGTTACTGTTTATTCTCAGATAAACTTTTGCATATATATGTTAATTTCAGAAAAGTATTCCATTGTGATTTTGAGATATTGATTTAAAATTAAAATTTGATTTTGTGGAGATTTGACATTACTGATTCTTACATATAGATTTAGATTTAGATCGCTGACTCTTAGATTTAGATCACTGACTCTTACCATCCATGAAAATGACTCTCCATTAATTCTAACGCCTTCAATGAAGCTTTGCCATAGTCTTCATGTAGACCTTTTATATTGTTATTCCATATTCCTATGTTATCCTAGATATCAGACCTATCATCGCCATCAAAAACTGGCATCCAAGACCCGAGAATGATCCCCAAAGCAGTCCATACCCACTACCCACTAGCACCCAGGAGGAAGTGTGTTTGCAGCCCTGACCTATTATCTACTTGCACCTTTCTCTCCTCTGCACAGTGACCTCTGCCTGGCCAAAGCTCCATGGAGTGTCCGCACCAAGTGTCCCTCTGCAGAGTAGTCCTTTCCCTAAAATGATCCGTCTTTTATTCCACCACCGCCTTAAGTCAATCTGCATTTTCCCCTTTGGGACTCTAGTAGTCTGTTTTCACACTGCTATGAAGAACTGCCCAGGACTGGGTAATTTATAAAAGAAAGAAGTTTAACTTGCTCACAGTTCTTCATGGCTGGAGGCCTCAGAAAACTTGCAATCATGGCAGAAGGAGAAGGGGAAGCAGGCACCTTCTTTACAAGACAGCAGGAGGGAGAAAAAAATGCAGGAGGAACTACCACACACTTATAAAGCCATCAGATCTCGTGAGAACTCACCCACTATCACAAGAACAGCATGGGGGAACCGCCCCCATGATTCAGTTACCTCCACCTGGTCTCTCCCTTGACACATGAGGACTGTGGGGATTACAATTCAAGATGCAATTTTGGGCGGGGACACAGTCAACCTATATCAGACCCTGATAGATTTTAAGCTAGGTATTGATTTTCTGATTGAAATAATTCTGAAGATTGTTTTAAGCTCCTAGACAAACTATGAACAAAGCTGCCTTTTGGAGAACAGGATCAAGAGGCTGGGGGAAAGATACTTTACAGATTTCCCTACTGTTTTGTGTCATTATATGTCTCCAAATAAGTACTGCTTTTATCACATAAAATCTTCTTAAAAAAGTAATAAAGCTGCTTTCACCCTCCCAAGATAAGTGCTGTTTTAAAGGAGAAACTACTCAAACGAATACCTAGTACTAAACAGTCATTCTTATATTTTGGGATCAAGGAACTCTTCAAAAATTTGATGAAAATAGTAGGCACTTTCCTCTGAAGAAAGCACATATGTATATAGCTTCAGTTTTGTGTAGGATTTCGAAAATAAAAGGCTGGCTGGGTGCAGTGACTCACTGTAATCCCAGCACTTTGGGAGGCCAAGGCTGGCGGATCACAAGGTTAGGAGATTGAGACCATCCTGGCCAAAATGGTGAAATCTGGTCTCTACTAAAAAATAACAAAAATTAGCTGGGCGTGGTGGCGCGCCCCTGTAGTCCCAGCTACTTGGGAGGCTGAGGCAGGAGAATTGCTCGAACCCGGGAGGCAGAGGTTGCAGTGAGCCAAGATTGCGCCACTGCACCTCCAGCCTGGCGCCTGGCAACAGAGCGAGACTCTGTCTTAAAAAAAAAAAGAAAGAAAGAAAGAAAGAAAAAGAAAATAAAAGGCTGCTGCACTCAGCAGAGATTCGTATCTCTGTATAATTGGTGTCTGGTGAGATACATGTCACTGGATCAAGATTCCCGTGGAGGCTTCTGGTGTTCCCGGCGTCCTTGCCACACCTCACGTTGCATCACAGAGCAGAGGCTGCCTCCCAAAAGTTACTCAACCCCCCTTTTTTTTGAGACAGAGTCTAGCTCTGTTGCCCAGGTTGGAGTGAAATGGCACAATCTTGGCTCACTGCAGCCTCCACCTCCCAGGTTCAAGCAATTCTCCTGCCTGAGCCTCCTGAGTAGTTGGGACTGCCACCAGGCCCAGATAATTTTTGTATTTTTAGTAGAGACAGGGTCTCACCATGTTGGCCAAGCTGGTCTCAAACTCCTGACCTCAAATGATCCACCTGCCTCGGCCTCCCAAAGTACTAAGATTACAGGCTTGGGGCATATATTTAAATGCGCATAATATATGCGTGTAATTTACAAGTAAATATACCTACATATTATATGTGTGTGTGTGTGTGTGTGTGTGTGTGTGTATACATACACATACATATCACAAATAAAAATATAGAATGGAGCCAGGCGCAGTGGCTCATGCCTGTAATCCCAGCACTTTGAGAGGCTGAGGCAAGTGGATCACAAGGTCAGGAGTTCAAGACCAGCCTGGCCAACGTGGAGAAACCCTGTGTCTATAAAAATACAAAATTCACTGGGCGTGGTGGTGCAGGCCTGTAACCCCAGCTACTTGGGAGGCTGAGGCAGGAAAATTGCTTGAACCTGGGAGGTGGAGGTTGTAGTGAGCCAAGATCGTGCCATTGTACTCCAGCCTAGGCAACAAGTGTGAAACTCCATCTCAAAAAAAAAAAAAAATTATATATATATATACACATATTATATACACACACACACACACACACACACATATATAGAATAGAGACCAGTGCATTAACTGTATACTAGTTAAATTGCTTAACTTTGCCTTCCCACTGCCTCCCATCTCACCCCAAATCAGATTGCCTCAGAAAGAAGGGTAGAGAGTATCTAAGTGAGACTACCTAAGTTTGAATCCTGGCTCTGCCACTCACTAGCATGAAACTTTGGCTAGAGATGACTGAACCCTTCTCTGAGTATCAGTTTCCCTATCTGTAATGAGTGGGGTTGCTGGAAGGAAAAAAGTGGGTAAAGTGCCTAATAAACACTGGGCATGTGGAACCCCATGAAGATCTGCACAGGAAGCGCATAGCTCATCTTTCCCCGGCTCATTCGTTAATGCCTACCATGCGTTTCTGTCCTTTCACTGCGGTAGGTGAAAATCCCAAAACTCATAGCTTTCTGATAGACTTCTTCCCATCAGAAACAGATCATCCTCAGTATAGTAATTAAACCCTTGTCTGGTTCAATAATCTAAACTTGGGTCTAGGCCGATGTGAAACCTCACCCCACCCTCACACTATCCAGGAAGGCCAAGTTCTGCCTGGGGCATCCACAAGGGAGGTTCCGGGTTGGCCTTCTCTCTGGCTCTCCCCAGCTCTCCAGGGGCTGTTTCTCTTCCTCCCCCTGCCAGATGGTCCTGTTGATGGAGTTCCTATGATAATGACCCAGTAGGTCATTATCTTCCCAGGCCCACCTGGCCTGAGGTGAAACTCCTACATGCCTGTGGCCTGTCCTTGGGCAATGAGAGTGTCGCCCTCTCCCACCTGCCTGAAATTCCAAGGGACTTACTCAGGCCCTGTAAAGGGTCCTCTTGAGGCCCCTCCCACTTCACTGAAGGTGAGGAGAAAGCAACAACACACACCCACCCACCCACCCACCCACCCTCTGGCTGCCTCAACTCCTCTTTCACTAGCTAGAGTGGTAATCAGTGGCCAGGCTGGCAGAACTGGTTTCTCACTCCGTGGACATAACCTCTAAGTCCGTCTTTTAGTCCCTCGGTATTGTGGCTTAGCCCTCTCCTTCAGTGAGTGAGGTGTTCGGCATCTATTTTATTGCTCACAGCCTGTGGGGAATCAGCCAAAAGTGAGGCTGAGAGAATTGCCATGTAATATCTTTAACCCTGTGCTTAGTAAATAGTTAATGCTCAATGAATATTAGCAATCATTAGTAGAAGTAGTAGCAGTAGTCTGTTTTCTTATGTTCTTCCTGTTTGGGCTGCTGAAACAAACTATTATAGACTGGGTGGCTTATACATAATAGAAATGTATTTCTCCTAGTTCTGGAGGCTGGGAAGTGTCCTAGATCTAAGCACCAGCAGATTCGGTGTCTGCTGAGGGTTGGCTTCCTGCTTCATAGAAGGCTGGCTTCTCACTGGGTCCTCTGTGGCAGAAGGGGCCGGGAGCTCTGGGGCTAAGAGCATTGATCTCATCCGTGAGAGCTCCGCCCTTGTGACATAATCACCTCTCAAAGGTCCCACCTCCTAAAACCATCACACTAGCAGTTAGGATTTCAACGTAAGAATTATAGGTACGCACAAACATACAGTCTTTAGCAAAATCTCAAAATGCCTCCGTAATATATAGCTTTACCACCATTTGAAAAGTACAGTTCCCGGGGGTGGTTTTGGTAACCCACTGTTGCGAAATCAATTTAAAGGTTCTTGAGTGGCAATTTGTAAATGAAATCAAAGATTAGAAAAAAGAAGAGAAAAATCAAGAATGCATAATAGGTGTTGTTTTGTAAAATTTGTGATTTAAGATAAGTATATATATGTTGTGATTTTAAATGTACATATTATATTGGTTATTGTTGACAAAATTTGAAAGGCTGTATGATATCTGAGGTTTTCCAGTTGTCCACCACAATGATTAATGTGAGAATCTTCCTGAAAATAGTTCAATGATTAATGTGTGAAGGTCTTCCTGAAAAAGGTTCCTGTGTGGATGAGCTCTAAGAAATGAATATAGAACATACCATTCCCCACAAGTCTCTGCAGTGAATACAGTTAATTGGGAGCTAATCATAAACTGCTTTGTGTTTTTCCCTAATTGTTTCTTTTTTGTTGTTGAGACGGGATCTTGCTTTATTACCCAGGCTGGGGTGCAGTGGTGTGACTATAGTTCACTGCTGCCTGACGTTTCCGGGTGAGAATTCTCCCACCTCAAACTCCCCAGTAGCTGGGACCACAGGCAGGCCACTACCACACCTGGTTATTTTTTGTACTTACTTTTTATTTCTTTATTTTTAATGTTTATGGGTACTTGTTAGGTGTATATATTTATAAGGGTATATGAGATGTTTTGATACAGGCATGCAGTGCGAAATAATCACACCATGGAGAATGGGGTACCCATTCCCCTCAATCATTTATCCTTTGTGTTACAAACAATCCAGTTACATGCTTTTGGTTATTTTTAAATGTACAATTAAGTTCCTACGGGCTATAGTCACCCTGTTGCACAATCAAATGCTGGGTTTTATTCGTTCTTCTAACTAGTTTTTTGTGCTCATCAACCACCCTCACCTCCCGCCTAGCCCCCTCAACTGTCCTTCTCAGCTCTGACTAATTTTTTCTAATTTTTTTCTGGAGACAACATCTGCCATCTTGCCTAGGCTGGCCTAATTGTCTCTTGAGAACAATTGTTCTATCCGGAAAATATAAGGAGGAGAGAAGATGTTTTACATTTCCAGCGATGCCCTTAGAGGGCCCAGTGCAAAGAACACCAGTCAGTGCTGGCCAGTGTCTGACATTCAATTTGGCTGCTTCCTTGTCCTGTGATAGCTAACTGATCTTGCTGTGTCTTCTGCTTGATTTGCATGGTTGGCAGTGATTAAGGTACACGAGGCCCAAAGGGAGTCCATCTGGCTCCCCACTGGGCCAGTACTCTCGGGCCAGGATCTGAACCGTAGCCTATGCTTAATAAATATTTGTGAAATGAGTAAGAGGTTCCATCTATGAGAAGAAAACCACTGGTGGCTGATAAGGATTCAAATGGTGTGTCTCCTGTAAATGTTACAGAACTTCAATGCCATTAGGTACTTGAAGAGAAGTTTAAAAATATTCATATGCAGGAAATGAGATCATAGAATTTCTCGTAAAAATGCCATTGGATCAAACAGAGGGGATGGATACCCACTTACCTTTGGATAGTAACAGTAAATTTGTTATAGAAAACACATTTTACTTTCCTTATCTGATCATTCAAGGTCATATGAAGCTGAGTTAGAAAGAGCAAAGTACATTTTGTTCTGCCTGAACTGTCTCTAGTGAATACCGTTACCCTGGACCTCATTATGAATACCTGGCCTGTTCTACAAAAGCAATGATTATCGCTTTAAGGAAGAAATTTTACTTGTTTTATTTTCCAAGAAACTCACCAAATTGAGTTGTCTCTACTTTCTTTCAAAACTATAAGTACAGTAGCAATGTCAGTTTACCTGTACCAATCTTTGAATATTTGAACATTTTTATCTTCTGAAAAATTACTTGGCTTGAGGGAGACATAGTTGGATGAGCAAAGAAAAAGAATCAAATGACTTTCCCATGCTTTTGAACTGTCAGAGGCTTGTTCTAAAATCCCTCTATCTATATCATCCCATCCTGTTTTTGACTTCGAATCGTCTTTACCAAATACTATGTAGCAATATGTTGTGACTCACCCAGAAGTTGGGTATATTTAGACCACCGTGACAATCTGATAGTATAAACAGAAGTACTCATCTGTCTGTTCATCATCATCCCACCCAGGGAGTTAATTCCTTATAAAGGAGTTTATCAGATCATCCTCAATTACATCACTTTGGGATAATTTCATACCCAAGGAAATTTTACGCATTTTTGCCTTGGAAAAGAGTGGGTGCCTTATGAAAAAGAAACTAGATTTGTGAGAACTGGACTTACATTTCAAAGCTATGTCAGCTTTACTCTGAAGAGACGACTTGGAAGAAGTGACAGTAACACAGAACTGCCAGTTTGCTTGGCGAGGTCGAACTAGTCTGTATGTTAGCTTGCAAGAAGAAAAAGTTAATTTAAAAAATATCAGAGACCAAATGAGCAGTAGAACACACAGCTGTTTTAGCTCCGATTTTCATTGATTGTTGTATTGATCGCTTTATTAACCCCCTTCTCTGCCACGTCACCCCACCCCCACCGCCATACTTGCTTGCTCATTACCAAGCATATTCCCCCTGTATATTAATGTCATATTCAGTAAATCAGGAAATTTTGCAACTTCCCTTCTGATCCTAATCTGGCTATTTTTCTTGATTTCAGTGTCATCAAATCAGAACCAGATACTTTTGCTAAGGATGTCACGTTCAAAATTGCACACAAACAAGCCCCACCTTATTTTTATGAAAAGTCTGCCCAGTCATCCACTTTGTCCTGACCCTCATAGAGCTGAGGCTCAGGGTTTGCAATGTAAAGAAATATAGAGAACATTCCAGGATGCTTTTTCTGATCAGTTGATGTTTGATAATACACCACACTTATGTGTCCTCCCCAATCAGGGATCCTTTTTCTTATCTAAAAAGCTTTAACATGTCAAAGGTAAGGCTACTATTTGGTAAATTTCTTTAGATAAGAATGCCACTAGAAGAGATTTAAATTATCTGTATAGGTGAAGGGGAGGAAGGCAGCAAATCACACTGCCACGTGTGTACCTATGCAGCAGTCTTGCATGTTCTCCACATGTACCCCAAAACCTAAAATGCAATAAAAAATAAAAATAAAAAAGCAAAAAAAAAAAAACAAGAGAACTCTCCTCTCCTTTTAAAAATAAATCTAAATGATTACTTTGAAAAAAAATAATAAAAAATAAAATATCTGTAAAGGAATGAAAGTTGAAAAATGAAGGGGCTTTTGTTTGTTTCGAAAAGTTGGTTTCAAGCTTAAAATTTTGCAAGTGTCATTTTCTGAGTTACAGGAATACGGTAAAATTTATGCATTTCTTTTAACATTACCAAAAAAAAAAAAGCTGCTTGTGACTAAGGCATTTGGTAAGATTTTCTTACTGCTTCTACTATAATATCTATAGTATTTATAGATATTATCTTTAGCTAGATAAAGATACAGATTTGCAGTAACATTGGAAAGTAACTGAAAAACACAGAGGAAATTATAAATTTCCTATAACCTACCTATGTAGAAATAATCACTGTTAATTTAAAGCATAAATATAAATTTTTCAAAAGTGGAACCATACTATAAATGGAATTTATCCTACTAAAACAAACATTAAGTATTTGCTGAAATGTTTGAAATTTTTTCAAAATATATATATTTTCTGACTTATTTACTGTAATACTTAATTCATTGCTGCCCATGGTTCATGAAACTTGAACTGTCTCATTTGTTAAAGCATGAGAGAATTCATAATGAATTCCTTGTACAGCGAAATTGTTCAGCAGGAAATGTAGAAAGACGTGTTAAAAGAAAAACTTCACCCAAATTAAATTTAAAGGAGTTTTATTGAGCAACAAGCGAGTCATGAATCGGGCAGCCCGCAGAACCACAGCAGATTCAGAGACTCCAGGGGTGCCTTGTGGTTGAAGTAGGCTGTTGGGATTGACTCAACCACTGTTAGAGAGGCATACTATTAGGCTGTCAATCTTGTCTACCTAAGTTAGGTTGCAGTTTATCCACAAGGACTCAAATATAGAAGTACAGAGTCCTTCTCAGGCCATATTTAGTTTGTTTTAACAGAAGTAAGAGAGAACACCCTTGGTCTTTGCTTCATCCGGGGTGGTCAGTTGGTTGGAAAGGTAACCAAACTCTTTCAACATCAAAACATTTCTAACACAAATTCTTTAGGTCATACTGTTCCTACTCCTCTTGAACTTACAGGCAAATCCATTTTCACTTGTGCTTTTATTCAGATAATGATTTTGGGAATAGAGTTTGGAATTCAAGTCCCATAGCTTAGAAAAGATTGAGTACCTTACAATTCAGTATAGTTGTGGATTGCAGTGATTTCTGTGCTTGTTAAGTAACTAAGATTTTTGTGTGTGTGCAAAAAGCACATGTAAAATAACTGAAAATCGGCACCTCTGTTTGCTAGATGGGTTCCTGAAAGAGCATATGTAAATAAATTTTGGTATATCTGATGCTGTATTCCTGTTAAGCTACTATGGTAATTATCTTAAACATTATATTCTTTTCCCTGAGGCAGAAAATGTAAATAATACATTCCCATAGATAACAACCATAACTGTTTCCTACAAATCTTTTCAAAAACGGTTCATGCATTTATGAGCATTTGTGTGCTGTGTGGATTTATGCAGTTATATAGGGTACCCTAAGGGATGATTTTTACATGAGGGCCTATGACACTTACATATTCTTCTTAAGGGAATTAAAAGGTGGACACTTTGTTGTCCCTAAAAAAGGTACATGAAGATCTATTTGCCTCTTATCAGAGGAAGGCTTCATATCTTGTAGTAAAGGAGAAAAATACAGAATGTTTGCTTTAAAGTTCCTCTTTTTATAAATAATATTTGCTAACTTTCATGCTTCTGTTTTAAAAGGAATTTCTTCCTTGTGCTATATACAAAAGTTGGTTCCAGGTGGATTAAACAAGACATAAAAAGATAATAAAGGAAAAGTTTGATAATTCAAGCAGTTCAAATAAAAAATTTCTGATCATCAAAAGGCACCTTGAGTATTAAAAGACAAGTCATAGAGTGGAAAATATCTGTAACTTGTGTAGACAACACTGAACCAGAATATATGGGTTACAAATGGAATAAATAAAGAACTCATACAAATCAATTATTAAAAGGCTACCGGGCAATAAAAAATAAATAAGTGAGAAGTAGAATAGCCACATCACCAAAGAGGAAATTCACATTGCCAATAAACATGAAAAGATGTTCAACCTCATTAAGTAATAAAGAAAATCTGAATTAAAGCAACAGAGATACCATTACATACTCACTTAGTTGGCAAAAATTTGAAAGTCTGGTAATACCAAGTTCTGGCAAGGATGTGAAGCAACAGGATATTTTATATACTGCCTGCGGGAGTATAAATTGGTAAAAACCACTTTGGAAAAGAGTTTGGCATCATTTGATAAACCCAACGTTATGCAAACCCTACAACCTAGCAATTTCACTCTTGAGTACATTTCTGAAAGAAGTGCACACAGCAGCCTGCTCATAATAACCCCAAACTAAATATTCCAGAAATCCATCAAAAGTAGAACAAATAAAGAAATTGTGGTAGAGTAATTCAATTAAATACTATTCAGCAATTAAAATAAATGAACTATAGCTAGACAAAACAAATATTACACACATAATACAGAACAAAGCATACAGACAAAGAAACACCTAGAATAGGATTCCACTGACAGGAAGCTGAAAAAGGAGGCAGAAACCAAGTACCTTGTTCAGAGATGTATAACTGAATAGTAAAGTTAGAAAATCAAGGAAATGATAACTCTGCAAGTCAGGATTGCAGTTCCTCTGGGAAATCTAGGGGTATGTGGGGGAAGGCACACACAGGAATCTTCTATTTTTTTTTTTTTTTTTTTTACCTGAGCAGTGGGTAATCGGGTGTTTGCTCTATAACTCTTTATTAAACTGTAATTAAAAAAAAAAAGACATGCAGACAGAAATTATCTTAGATGATTGCAAGAGAATGACCTACCCCAAAGTCCCCCAGATAAAGTAGGAGGTCACTAAGAATCCACACCAAGGAAACTCATTAAAGGGGTTAAGATGCCTCTCCTTTTGTAATTAACACCCCATTGGGTTGCAGAGGCATTGCTGGGTGTCAGGGAACCCGTCTGCTGCTCACCTCATCACCCCAGAAATAACTCCAGCTCTAGGACATGGTCCATGTGAACAAATGAAGAATGTCTCCTTCAGCCAGAGGGTGAGAGTGGCATAGGTAAGAACTAGCTAATGCTCGGCTCTGCCTTTTTCTTAGTGATTTGAAGGAGTTATAATTGCAAGACAAGCTGGGAAAAGTAACCCAGCCATGTCCCATGAAGAAGAAGAGAACATGGGATTAGGTTAGCAGCTAGCAGCCTCAACCACAATCACTTTGTGCACTCCGCATGTAAGTGTGTGAGAACCTGCAAAATTGGGGGGTTACTTCTCAGGAATGCTCTGTGAATGAGAAAAACTGCTGCCTCTTTTATCTGTGTAGTCAACATCATGGCCTAAATTCTAGATTCTTCTCACATAGCTAGAGTTCAGTGATCAAGCACCACCAACAAAGAGATACTACTTAACAACAGGATTGCTCAAACAAATCTACCTGATCTATGAAACCTGATCTATGAGTGAGCTTTCTGGCTTACTCGGAGGTAAAAACTTTACTCCCACTGAAAATTGTCCCAGGATTGGATAAAGAAAACGTGGTACCTATACATCATGGAATACTATGCAGCCATAAAAAAAGATTTAAATCATGTCCTTCACAGCAACATGGATGGAGCTGGAGGCCATAATCCTAAGTGAATGAACACAAGAATAGAAAATCAAATGTTGCATGTTCTCACTTTCAAGTTAAACATTGAGCACATGTGGACATAAACGTGGGAAAATAGACACTGCAGACTACGAGAGGTGGTGAGGAGAGGCCATGGGCTGAAACTACCTGTGGGGTACTAGCTTCACTATATGGGTGCAGTATACCCATGTCATAAACGCAAATACGTACTCCCTGAATCTAAAATAAAAGTCGAAAAATATTTTAAAAAGAAAATTGTTGGGAGGCTGAGGTGAGACAACTGCTTGAGCCCAGGAGTTGAAGACCAGCCTGGGCAACATAGAAAGACCCTGTCTCTACAAATAATCGAAAAAATCATCTGGGCTTGGTGGTACATGCCTGTAGTCTCAGCTACCGGGGAGGCTGAAGTGGGAAGATGTCTTGAGCCTGGCATTTCAAGGCTGCAGTGAGCTGTGATGGCGCCGCCGCACTCCAGCCTGGGTGAGATTGAGACCCTGTCTCAAAGAAAAGAAAATCGTCCCAGGAATTTTAAAAATTTTCGCTTTGGCTCTCTCATGTGCAGTAACCGTGAGGGTTTAAAGGACAGTGTCAGGGCTCCAGGTCCTTAGAGAGCGCTCTGTTGACTCTGGCGTGGGAGAGGACTTCTGTGCGCACCGGTATCCAAAGTGTGTTGTCAGTGGAGGCTAATTTACACCCTGTGCTGGGCTGAGAGTTGCTTGTTTGGAGTTGTTTTTCCTGTGGCTGAAGGATTCTTGGGAATGCTGTTCCAGCATGTCTCTGCTGGTGAGCTGCTGTCATCTTTTTCTTTTCCATTTACAGTATAGAGCTGTTACAGCTGTAAACAGGCCTGACTTTTTACATTATTACTCACTCGCTGTGGGAACAATGTATGTTAATGGCATACGTATTGCCCTGGAGAGTACTGCCCCAAACAGACCCAGGTTGAAAATGTATCCTCAAAGATTTAACTTTTCTGATAAAAGAAAGAGCTATGTTCCTTCTGTGTAAATATATTAACCCTGAAACTAACACGAGGCACTTCACAGCTCATTAGTGAGGCCTCTGGAATATGGCCCCATATATTTGCCCACAAGTTGATATAAGCCAGAAACCAGTTGCTTTTTTACCTATGTGGTGAGATCTAGTCAAGGAACTACAAAATAGATGTTTCTTAGCAGAATCTTTAGATTTTCAAGCCCGTTATTCAGTACGTGGTGGTTTAAAAAAATTCAACAATTGGGCCCGGCACGGTGGCTCATGCCTGTAATCCCAGCACTTTGGGAGGCCGAGGCGGGTGGATCACGAGGTCAAGAGATCAAGACCATCCTGGTCAACATGGTGAAACTCTGTCTCTACTAAAAATACAAAAAATTTGCTGGGCATGGTGGCGCGTGCCTGTAATCTCAGCTACTCAGGAGGCCGAGGCAGGAGAATTGCCTGAACACAGGAGGCGGAGGTCGCGGTGAGCCGAGATTGCGCCATTGCACTCCAACCTGGGTAACAAGAGCGAAACTCTGTGTCAAAAAAAAAAAAAAAAAAAAAATTCAACAGTTGTACTTAAAGTGCCTTCTCATCCTAAGAGTCTGCCTCTGCCAGTACGTGATGTCTCTGGCTCATGGTGATGACAAACGTGGAGGCAAAGGTAAACAAATAGCCCCCCATCATCCCTTCCGGGCAGCAGCCCTGGGCAGTGACAGCTAAACAGTTGCAAAGACCTGTTTTTAGAGGCATGTACCCACACCTGACCTACTGTTACGTAAGCATGGAAATTAGTATTTCTATTGGCTTTAATTAAGTAAATATGACAGTTAGGTCCACATCATCGAATCTCTGTCCATATTCTAAAACTCTTTACACCACAAGAGTTTTGTATTCAGAGTAAGCATGGGTAGATGTACATTTTCTCTGTGAAGAAAAAGAACTAGGAGGTGCTCATTTTATTTAGAGAGTTCCCAAAGTGAGAACATTAGTCAAAAACTTGAGGTGGGAGGCTAAATTCCCTCTGCTCTGTATTTAAAGGGTTAGTGTTGAATAGGTCATAAGCATTTCCTGAGTCTATAGGCTGAATTCTAATAGGGTTTCCTTAGTAGCCTTTCTCTTAAAGAATGTGAGATTTGAGGTAAGCTTTGCTCAAGAGCTGTGTCTCTCAGAGGGAGAGACTTGAGCCCTAAAACTGGTTAGAAGGACACACAAGAAGAAAGAAAATAAAACTATTTTAGGAATTTTTTTCTCTCATTTTAGGCCTGAAGTAGGCTTTCCTTTGCTTGGTCCAATCCAATGCTCAAATTGGCTGAATTTCCTCTGAGGTTATGTTCAAACTGACTTTCATGGTTCTCAGCACGCAGGGCTCTTCCACCCACCCCTAAACTCCTATGTGCTCGTCCTTGTAGAGACCTCCTTTGTGAACTAAGAAGCCCCCGACTCCCCTGCTACAGAGGTCATTGCTTTGGCCTTACCTGTTTTACCTCCTGGTAAGTTACAGCACTTAGCACCTTACAATTAGAGGTGGTAGTTTTCCCTGCTTCCCTAGAATGTGAGATTCTTAAAGGCAGGGATTTTATCTCATTTATTAGATTTGTATCCCATGTACCTGGCCCAGTGTCCAGCACAGCATAGTAGATATCAACTAATGTTCACTGTGTAGTCCTTTGATGATGTGGTTGGCTGTGTCCCTACCCAAATCTCATATTGAATTGTAATCCTGGTGGGAGGTCATTGAATCATGGGGCTGGACTCGTGATAGTGGGTAAGTTCTCAGATGATCTGGTCGTTTAAAAGTGTGTGGCGCTTCCCTCTTTGCGCTCTCCCACTCCAGCCCCACCATGGTAAGACATGCTTGCTTCCCTTTCACCCTTCAGCCATGATTGTAAGTTTCCTGAGGCCTCCGGGCCATGCAGCCCACTTCCTATACAGCCTGTGGAACTGTGAGTCAATTAAACCTCTTCTTCATAAATGACCCAGTCTAGGGTAGTTCTTTATAGCAGTGTGAGAATGGACTCATACATTTGAGATTCAATCACCGATTATTTTTAACATACAGAATCAGGCTGCTATTCACCTATTATTGTTTACTCTTAATTGAGTAAAAATGTAATATAGACTACATTACATTACTTTACATTACATTACTTTAGCTGGGAGAAGTGGTCATTTAGCATAGATCTTTTTTGTCAAGCAGTAGTTAGTTTGAAGAATGTTTTTTGAAAGTAAAATATTTGTTCTTATTTTCCTGGAGCTTGCAACCTATTTGGGCTGACAAGATGTATAGATATGTGTGAATATACATGTATACATTTATGTGTATAAACATGTATATGCACACACGACTGCACACATACATATATGCAGTTTTACTTATTCTTTCAACAAATGCATATTGAGTGTTAAACACGTGCCGCCGGAGCTAAAGAAAGCAAACTAAGTACAAGTCAGAAGATATGAATGGGCATGGAATTTGCAGGCAGTGGTGAGGAGATTCACAAGACCAAAGGCTTGAGGGGAGAAATTCGGGGGCCAATAAAAAGTTATGAGCACGCGCACGCACGCACACACACACACACGTGAATGATACTCAGTTTAACCTAATTCAACAAGCGCTTCTTGATTTCTGATTGTATAGAAAGTACTGTGCAACATATTGAGACTCATTCAGAGATTTTTAAATTCTTTTATTTTTATTTATTTATTTATTTGTTTGTTTATTTTTGAGACAGCGTTTCACTCTTATTGCTCAGGCTGGAGTGCAGTGGCATGATCTCGGCTCATGCAACCTCTCTGCCTCCTGACTTCAAGTGATTCTCCTGCCTCAGCCTCTGGAGTAGCTGGGATTACAGGTATGTGCCACCACGCCCAGCTAGTTTTGTATTTTTTGTAGAGATGGGGTTTCTCCATGTTGATCAGGCTGGTCTCAAACTCCCGACCTCAGGTGATCCACCAGCCTCAGCCTCCCAAAGAGCTAGGATTACAGGCGTGAGCCACTCTGCCCAGCCTTGTTTTTTCCTTGGAGGCGGAGTTTTGCTCTTGTTGCCCATGCTGGAGTGCAGTGGTGCGATCTCAGTTCACTGCAACCTTCACCTCCCAGATTCAAGTGATTCTCTGGCCAGGGCCTCCAGAATAGTTGGGATTACAGGCATGCACCACCATGCCTGGCTAATTTTTGTATTCTTAGTAGAGACGGGGTTTCACCATGTTGGTCAGTCTGGTCTCGACCTCCTGACCTCAGGTGATTCACCAGCTTCAGCCTCCCAAAGATCTGGGATTACAGGTGTAAGCCACCATGCCTGGCCCAGAGCTTTTGTTTTAAGAGATGATTTAGAGTATCAAGAGCTAGCAGTTCAGTGGGAAAAACAAAACACATCTGATATCTGTAATATAAGTACTATATATCCCAGTAAGCCCATGAAAATATGAGGAAAATATATATGAGAATATAAGGGAAAATATACTAATATATACAAGAATATAAAGGGAAAATATATTAATATGTATATAACACTATAAAGAGAAATATAAATTCCTTCTGAAAAAAATCTGACTTCATGGAAGAGGTAGATTTTGAGCTAGGTGTTTGTTTGTATTAGTCAATTTCTCACACTGCTATGAACTACCTGAGACTGGGTAATTTGTGAAGAAAAGAGGTTTAATTGACTCACAGTTCTGCAGGCTGTACAGGAAGCATGACTTGGAGGCTTCCGGAAACTTACAATCACTGGCAGAAGGTGAAGGAGAAGCAAGCACATCTTATCATGGCAGAGCAGGGGAGAGAGAGAGCAAAGGGAGGAAGTACTACACACTTTTAAACCACAAAATCTCGTGAGAACTCACCATCACGAGAACAGCAAAGAGGAAATCCACCTCCATGACCCAATCACCTCCCACCAGGTCCCTCCCTAACATGGGGAATTATAATTCAACATGAGATTTGGGTGAGGACACAAAGGAAAACATATCAGTGTGAAAATTGAGTAGCTACGTAAGAGGAAGCACATCCAGAGAAGTTTCATGTAAAGGATTTTATTAGTCAGTTTTCACATTGCTGATAGAGACATACCCAAGACTGGGCAATTTACAAAAGAAAGAGGTTTATTGGACTTACAGATCCACGTAGCTGGGGTGGCCTCACAATCATAGCGGAAGGTGAAAGGCACCTCTCACATGGCTGCAGCATGAGAGAGAATGAGAGCCAATCAAAACGAGTTTCCTCCTCCCAAACCATCAGATCTCCTGAGACTTACTACCACCAGAACAGTATGGAGGAAACCGTCCCCATGACTCAATTATCTCCCGCTGGGTCCCTCCCACAACAGGTGGGAATTACGGGAGTACAATTCAAGATGAGATTTGGGTGAGAACACAGCCAAACCATATCAAGTATATAAGCAGGCTGGGGCTTTTAAGCATTTGCAGCAGGGTGCACTACAATCTTTTGAACCAGGAGATGAAAAAAATTTCCTCTTACTGGTTTAAACACAGTGTCATTTTTATATACCCTATGTCTAATACATCCAGTTGTGGATCGGTTTCTTTTACTGCTGTTTCTCATTCACTTTACAGGGAGTGGTCTGTGATTAGCTTCTTCACCTTAGGCCAGTCTTGTTTTCAAGAGGCCAAGAAAACTGAAGCTCATTCTCTAGCTTCTGAGAAATTCCCTCGGGGTAAAACAGCTTTGAATGCTCTGCTTCCCACTCTGTGTTCTCACTTTTATTTAAATTTCCCCTTATAAATTCTTCTTTTTTTGTTTGTTTGTTTTTGTTTTTGAGAGACAGGATCTCACCCTGTTGCCCAGGCTGGAGGGCAGTGGTTGGAAAGATATTTCTGGAACTCAGAAGAGAGGTTAAGACTAAAGA
Organism: Sapajus apella; assembly: GCF_009761245.1. NCBI lineage: Eukaryota > Metazoa > Chordata > Mammalia > Primates > Cebidae > Sapajus > Sapajus apella. The sequence continues at coordinate 2,688,559 of NW_022436979.1, forward strand.
CATATTTTAGTTATCCACCTAGAGAAAAGCATAAGGCCATAAGAAAGAAGAACTGCTCCAGAGAAAGTTATTAGACTGGGAATAGAGGAGGGCAAAAGGCTGACTCTGTAAAATGTCTATATTTGAGAACCATACGTGGGGCTGGACGCTGTGGCTCATGCCTGTAACCCCAGCACTTTGTCAGGCCAAGGTGAGTGGATCACTTGAAGTCAGGAGTTCAAGACCAGCCTGGCCAACATGGTGAAACCCCATCTCTGTTAAAAATGCAAAAATTATCCAGACATGGTGGCGGGTGCCTGTAATCTCAGCTACTTGGGAGGCTGAGGCATGAGAATTGCTTGAACCCAAGAGGTAGAAGTTGCAGTAAGCCGAGGTTGCACCACTGCTGCAGCCTGGGTGACAGAGATTCTGTCTCAAAAAAAAAAAAAAAAAAGTATCAGATGTGGGGAAAAATGGAGTTGGTGAACATAACTAATTCAGAGTAGTCAGGGAAGTATTAACAGGAGGGTGGAGAGAACAGAATGTGGGGGCAAGCAGTGGAGGCGGCCTCTGAGGAAGACAGGGCTCATTCTTAAGATTAACGTTCTGAAGATATTAAGGGGGAGCACTAGAAAGAGGGGCTAGATTTGGTGTCTCGGTGCCTGCTGAGGACGTTTTCAGGTATTTTGGTACAGTTTGAGGGAAAGAAGCAAGATTGTAAGAGGCTGAGTGAAGAATGAGAAAAGAGCATATAAAGACCATGTTTTAAAAACATTTGATGATGAACAGAAAGAGAAACAATGATGGCCTGGTGATCAAGGAAGGTCATTGAAAGATGTCCTTAGCTTAAGAGAAATTTGTAAGGAGCCCATTGACAAGAGAAGGAGATTTGAAGATTGAAAATTCAAGATAGGCCAAGAGCGGTGTCTCACACCTGTAATCCCAGCACTTTGGGAGGCCAAGGCTGGTGAATCACTTGAGGTCAGGAGCTCAAGATCAGCCTGGCCAACATCGTGAAACCCCATCTCTACTAAAAATACAAAAAATTAGCCAGGCGTCATGGCAGACACCTGTAATCCCAGCTACTTGGGAGGCCGAGGCAGGAGGATTGCTTGAATCTGGGAGGTGGTGGTTGCAGTGAGCCGAGATTGTACCGCTACACTCCAGCCTGGGCAAGAAGAGCAAGACTCTGTCTCCAAAAAAAAGAAAAGAAAAGAAAATTTAAGATAGCAAAAGTATGATAGTTATATGTGGACCCTGGAGGCATCTGGAAGGAATGGGACCATGAACACAAGTTGAGGCTTGGGTAGTATTTCAAGGCAATGGAAACATTTCCCTTCCATAGTCAGAGGTTAAGGACAAAAAAATCGAGTGCTCACAGGTCAGATGCCAAAGGTCTCCTAGATAGAATAGATGTTGAAAGTCACGAGATTTGGTGGCTCAACGAGAATGGGAGAGAACAGCAGCATTTATGAGAGTGAATCCTCTAAGGAATCAACTTTTCACCCAAAAAAACTAGTAAAATTGTGGACAACCAAATGAGATAGAATTGCCTGGATTCATGGTTCAGCCTAAGTGTAAAGTGCTGTGACATCCCAAACATATTCTGCAGGATGCGCTCTCAGAGCATCTTGGTGTCTTTTCCAGCACTGCCGTCACACCTGCGTTCCCTTTCCTTCTGTTCTCTCACAGCACTTAGCTGTTTTGGAGTGGAATTGTGTGTGTCTACTTAGAGGGAAAGATTCCTGTTTTGATTCTCTTTTGTTGTCAGTAGATAAGGAAGTGTATTTTTAATCAACAGGTATTCAAAAAATGTTTACTGATGGCTGGGCGTGATGGCACATGCCTGTAATCCCAGCACTTTGGGAGGCCAAGGTGGGAGGATCTCTTGAGTCCAGGAGTTTGAGACCAACCTGGACCATATAGTGAGACCTTGTCTACAAATTATTATTTTTTAATTAGCCAGGCATAGTGGCATGTGCCTGTAGTCCCAGCTACTCAGGAGACTGAGGCAGGAGGATCACTTGAGATCAGGAGGTAGAGGCTGCAGTGAGCCATAATTGCAATTGTGCCACTGCACAACAGCCTTAGTGACCAAGACACACACACTCTCTCTCTCTCTCTCTCTCTCTCTCTCTCTCACACACACACACACACACACACACACACACACTTTATTGAATTGAGAGAAACAGGAAATTTTGGATATTATGGTGCCTTCTGTTCAGCGTTGTATATTAGGGGTGTCAAATGGCAGTATAAAAACCAAATCAAAATATTGGGTGAAGGTGACAGTCCTACCCTGGCCTGCTTCCTGAAGGTCTGTTGAATGACATGAGAAAGGTGGTTGCTATGGAGCTGCTTTGGGACTTCTGTTTGACAATATAGAAAAGGCCAAAAATATAAAGCAGGACGTCAAACAGTGGAACAATGTATTTCCATAAAAGAAGAGAACACGAGGTGAGAGTGGTTATGATGACTGATGAGAAACATATTAATAAATGGCTTTCTAAAACTCTTCTTATTCCCTTAGATCAGTGAGACAAAGACTAGACTTTGGCGTCAGGGAAATTAACCACAAATTGTGGCCTGGAGCCAATTAAGAGCCAAGCAAGGATTGTTCCCAACCCCCTTGTCCAAGATTGGCCTCTTTAGAAATAACTCAGTCCAGACGATTAGTAAGGGGTATCCAGGACTCGCGAAGAATCCCTGCTTTCTGTTGATCACTTCAGAAAGGTGGTTAGCTTAAGCCAGTTGGTTGAGCCACTATGTACACAGAAGGGCCTCCCTTGCACCTCTTATGGGGCAATTACAGAGTCTGTGAAATATGGCCCGTCTGCAAGGACAGACCAGGAGCGCAGCATTTGTGGAACAGGGAGTTTGGCAGAAAGTTTAGCAAAGAAGCCTCCAGGATGGCAATCTAAGTCACGGCCAGATATCAGGGGAGAATGCATCTCCAGCACATTGCTGTGATGATTTAAGTTACACGCTTTCTCCTGCTTGCTAATTTGCAAAGATTTTCTGTCTCAGGAGACATTTCTGTAGCTCTTGCTGAGAGTGAAGACATTCTGAGCATGTTATATTCACAACTAGGCCTCCTTGAAGAGTGTTGAGATTCAGGGTCAAATTTGGAAAAGCAGCCTTCAATTATACTCATTCACATGAATTTTGCTTTGTTTTGTTTTTGTTTTTGTTTGAGACAGAGTCTCCCTCTGTCGCCAGGCTGGGGTGCAGTGGCGCGATCTCAGCTCACTGCAACCTCTGGCTTCCGGGTTCAAGTGATTCTCCTGCCTCAGCCTCCTGAGTAACTGGGATTACAGGTGTACGCCACCACACCCAGCTAATTTTTGTATTTTTAGTAGAGACAAGGTTTCAAAATGTTGGCCAGGATGGTCTTGATCTCTTGACCTCGTGATCTGCCTGCCTCAGCCTCCCAAAGTGCTGGGATTACAGACATGAGCCACCACACCCTGCCTCACATGAAGTTTTATCATGAAGAGTGTACGTGTGTGTGTCTTTTTGCATTTGAAACTAAAGTGGGAAAGCTTGTGGCAATTATTTTCCTTCTTTCCCCATCCAAACCTGGACCATAAATGTGGGCATGGAAATTAGAGTGAAGCCTAAAAATTGTACTGGTCCCCAGCTCCGATTTTGAGTCATCAGCCCAACCCCAGGCTCTTTGAAAGAATGCTGGGCCTTGGCTGAGGGACCTCCCCAGAGGCAAATCGATGGTTGGAGTACTGCTGCAGAAGGGCTCAGCATCCCTGTGGTTCTTTAAGTCTGGAATTTTTCTTTCTTTAGAAAAAGGTAATTTTGGACGTGGTGGTGAGGGGAATGAATTTGAATCTGTTTTCTACCACGTTTGACCAAGGTGATATATTTTTTCCTTAAATAAGTATAACTCCCAGTAAAGATTGAAGCCTGTAGAAGGTAAAGAGGAGGTGATATGATGAAAGTATTATTGATGTGAGTGGAATCATAGAATTTAACTTGGCTTCTATTTTTTTTTTTTTTCCAAGACAGAGTCTCACTCTGTCACCCAGGCTGGAGTGCAATGGCATGATCTCAGCTCACTGCAACCTCCGCCTCCCAGGTTCAAGTGATTCTCTTGCCTCAGCCTCCTGAGTAGCTGGGATTACAGGCACATACCACCGCACCCAGCTAATTTTTGTATTTTTAGTAGAGACAGGGTTTCAACATCTTGGCCAGGCTGGTCTCGAACTCCTGACCTTGTGATCCACCCGCCTCAGCATCCCAAAGTGCTGGGATTACAGGCGTGAGCCACCGCACCTGGCCAACTTGGCTTCTTTACATCCAAGAGAGTGCTCTTCACGTCATGCCTGACACTTTCCTAGGTAAACAACAGGTATAAAAGAAGAGCTTTTCATGTGTCTCTTCCCCTGCTTCAGAACAACAACCACCACCAAAATAGTGTTACCTGGGCCGGGCAAGGTGGCTCACGCCTGTAATCCCAGCACTTTGGGAGGCCGAGGGAGGCGGATCACGAGGTCAGGAGTTCAAGGCCAGCCTGGCCAACATGGTGAAATCCCGTCTCTACTAAATACAAAAGTTCGCTGGGTATGGTAGTGCCTTCCTGTAATCCCAGCTACTCAGGAGGTGGAGGGAGGAGAACTGCTTGAACCAGGACCTAAGAGGTGGAGGTTGCAGTAAGCTGAAATTGCGCCACTGTACTCCAGCCTGGACTACAGAGTAAGATCCCATCTCAAAAAAAAAAAAAAAAATGGCATTATCTGATTGATCAGTTGGTTGATTTTAGAGACAAGATCTTGCTCTGTCACCCAGGCTGGAGTGCAGTGGTGTGATCATGGCTCACTACAGCCTCGAACCCTGGACTCAAGAAATCCTCCCACCTCAGCCTCCTCAGTAGCTGGGACTACAGGCACATGCCACCACACCCAGCTAAGTTTTTAAAAATGTTTTAGAGTTGGGGAGGGTCCCACTGTGTTGTCCAGGCTGGTCTTGAACTCCTGGCCTCAAGTGATCCCCCTGCCTCAGCCTCCCGAGTAACCGGGATTACCGATTGAGCTGCTGTATGATTATGTCTCACATAATTCGATATATTTTAAATGGTAAACTTGATCTGTATAATATTTGGATTTCCCCCAAAAAACAAAATCATTCATTAAGTTTTGAAAGGCTATTATAACCAAATAATGTGTGCATAAGAAACCTTCTCCACACATCTCTGAGACCCTCCTCATTATGGAACCTCACAGCATCTGAGTCCAGGGAAGATGAGAGTGGGAGGAAGGTCAGGGATGGGAAACAGAAAGAGTCAAGTTAAAGTAAACTCTGAATGCAATAGAGAGAGTGGGATGAAGCAACAGCAAAAAAAATGTATTTAGACGCTGTCAGTAATACGTTTTGCCAGCATTTTTGAGACATTCCAAAGCAGTCTCAGAGAGTTTGAGACTGATCCCAAGAAAACAAAGAGAAAGGTTGTATCTAAGCCTAAAATTTTGGCTGAATTTGGAAATTATCAGTGTGAAGACTACGCACCAGAAATATAAGAACCAACTCTTCTAAAAGTTTGGGGGTTTAGATTTGGGGAAATTATTTGAAGTCACTTCAATCTACCAATTCCTGATTTTTTTGCACTGAGGATTAAAATTCTGAATCCCTCAATTTATGTATCAAATCTGCCTTATCAGCAGTGCAGGGACAATGAGAGTGGAAATGCATTAACTAGTAGACTATGTGGTCTGTCTTGATCAACTGTATAATTTCTGTTAGGATGAAACTGAACCATGTTGGGAATTCTGGTTTAAAATGAGATCTATATAGATGTGGAAAGTAAGATTCATAGGACGAAATGACTTCCTCAGAAGTGGCATAACTGCATTTCAGCAAAAATGGCAGGAGAGTGCGGGCCTCCAAGCCCAGTCTTGGACTAGGTTCTTGATTCCAGCAGTTCCGGTGATGCTTCCCAAGGCACTGGGCTGAAAGTGAGCAGTGATGGTCTTTCCCAAATCTCTATCATTTTCTCCATTTAAAAATTTTCTCCTATAAAACAATGAATGTTTTACTCTTTTAGTGACCTCTGCTATTTTTCTTTTCAAGAACAAGATGAATGAGCAAATGTAAGCATTTTTAAATTAACTTGGAAGGACTTTGACAGATTTCATTTCTCATGGACACATGATTGTAGCTGTTTCAATATTGCAGGCATACACTAGCGTCATTTTCCTTTAGCAGAATTGCTTGGTGCTCCTGTAATAGAATGAAGCGTAATAGTGTGCAAACAGTCCCAATTTCATGTGCTCTAAAACCTAAAAAGTTTGAACCCACAAGCCTTGTCGTAAGACATATCCAGGCTCATTAAGATTCTAACCAGTGGAAACAGTTGAAAGTATATTTGTCATTTACACCCTGCCTATCTCGGAGAAGGATTTGCATCTTCCTCTAACAAGAATGCATCCAAGCCAGTCTCAAACTGTCCTAAATAAAAGAGGGAAGTACACTTTGGGAATTTCATAAGCTGAATGCTATTTCCACAATGGTCACCATGGTGAACACAAATAAGCAAAATCGACTCAATGGTAACAAGGCAGGGAGAGAATGTGCTTCCTATAGGATTTGATCTGCTGCTTATTCTGATGAAAGTGATCACTGTAAAGGTTGGTTGCAGGGGCGAGCCCAATGCCTGATCAATTACAGGGCTGCAGGAATTAACATAGGGGACAAGGGAAGGTGCAGACCATTTTGGGTGGCTAAAGGAGAAATAGTCCTGAGTGATAGGATATCCTGTATGTTTATATTACTTGCCTCTAAAACAAGCTCCAGTTTTTTTGTTTTTTGTTTTTTGTTTTTCAGAACAAGTGTTGGGAACAAACTGTGGCTATTTAATCACTTAAGGGAACTTTCTTCTGGGAAAATAGCTCACTCTTAATTTTTCAGTTGAGTTAGGCAAGGGCTAATTGCAAAGGATTCAAACCTTGAAAACTGCTTTGTTCAGCTTATTGTTTCAGGTTTCCCTTTAGAGTGTGGATGATGTGTTTATTTGACATAATGAATACCACCATCCGCTTTGTTCCAGGAACCAAAAGGCTATGTGCTTGCCCAAGGAATTTCTCCGTTGTTTATATGTAAGGAAACACTGCTCTGTTTTATTGCATGGGAGCATTGCAGCTCTTTCTTAAATAGGGAATGCCGAGAGCTTTGCTTTCCTCACTCACATCTGATCAGACAAACCAGAAAATAGCCTTCAGCACTGCAAATGCCTGGTTGTTTTCAACTCAAGAGAGCAAAGGGAACAACATTTATTGAAAATGTGTGTTCTTCGCTTAGGAACCCAGAGCTTTACTCTGTATTATTGGCACATTGACTTAGGCCTATGTTGTGTGTGCGTGTGTGTGTGTGTGTGTGTGTGTGTGTCTTTTAAGTGTTAGATTGGAGTGCTTGGCATGTATCATAGATTAGAGAATGTTGAAAACTAACCAGATTGTGAACTCTGCCTCTCTCTATCAGCCAAATCTAACTGCCAAAATACTGAGGAATAAAGTAACCACTAATTAAGCAGTCTGGAGTTTAGTTTTGGGGGGGTTTTTTTGGTGGTGGTGGTGGTTTTTTAATACATACCCTGCCGTAGGATGAGGGCAATTGTGTGAAATACATGCTTTGCGGTGACTTCGAGTGTATGCAACATAGCCGTCATTTTAAACAGCTGGAAACTCTCTGGTCCCTTATGATTTCCAAAAGGTACTCCTTAAATGGGCATAACTGATGGGGGATTGGCTAATGCGCTACAGAGAAGGCTGAGTCAGAGTGACCTGTTGGAGCCAGCCCCGTGTGCGTGCGTGCGTGTGTGTGTGTGTGTGTGTGTGTGTGTGTGTGGAAAGGGGGGAGCAGTGGGCAAGGGGCGGGGGGAAGGGAGGCTGCAAGCTTAGCAGAATGTTTGAACAAGACAAAGAGCAGTTCCAGCAACCAAATAAGGAAGTCAGTGCTGAAGTGTTTCAGAATAGAAGTGTGTCAGGGACTCAAGGCAATCGCAGAGTAAAAATAGGCAAAGAAAAAAGGGCAACGGATTTCTGTTTTACTCGTTCCACAAAATAAACAGGGAAAGAAGTATCTCTGGTCTTTCAGCTGGAGTGAGAAAAACAGATTGTATCTTCCCCTTTCTATTGGCTTTTTATAGATGTGTGGCTGAAGAGATGTTTAGAAACTCTGTTAGTGGCTGCAGCAATAATAAGCATGCTTTCATTAAACACAGAAAAATGCAAGCTGTGTGTTAGAAGCACCATCGCATTCCCTTTATGTGTAATTCATGAAACTTTTAGCCCAAGATGATGGAAGCTTCCAGAAACCAACAGAAATATCTGGAAACCCATTTTCAGACATGTCCTGAACACTGAATTATAATTGTATCCTTTGAGAAAAATCTTACCTCTTGACTAATTAAATGTCCATTAGCTACAATGTCTAACTTAAATCTGTTGATAGTTACTGAAAAAGATGTCAAAAGAGGCAAATTATGCAAAGAAGCTGTCAGTACCTGTTTTAATCTCCTCAATACCACCGCCCCAACTCTCCAGTGAAATAATATGTCACTGATCATATGGATTAGCACTGCTTTTATTTTGATACTTTTTTGTAGTGTGGGTGGAAGAGAACAGAGATTTGGAAGGAGAATTTCAGATACTATTAAACATAATTTGAAACAACCTTTTTTGTCCTATAAAACCAATTATTGAGAGATTATTAATCAAGAAATCAATTTACTTATATCCACAACTAGGAATAAATAAGAGGCGTTCATCCTGCGTAAGACTTTTGAAAAGCCTCAAATTGTTGGCAACTCTAGGATTGGCACGTGAACAAGTCTGTCCTTTTGTTCCCATGCAAAATACAAAATTGGACAGCCCACATTTGAATCAGAAACTACCAGAACCTGCCCAGAAGAGTTTAGGTAGAGAGCTAAACTGGAGTGCAAAACAGGAAACACGCAGAGATTGACCACGGCCTGTAGATAATCTTACAATGTAGTGCATTCTGGCTCCAAAAATAACCTGCCCCCAGCTTATATTTAAATATAAACTCCATTTAATAAGCTACCTTTATCATGCTTCAAGAAAACATCAGGCTTATGACAACATGTTTATTATCACTAACAAAGAAAAAATTAAAATGAGAGACACCATTATGCCCACAAATAGCCATTTTAATGACCAAGCTCCATCCTACTGATGCTTCATAAGTCGACTTTTTTTTAATTTTAAGCAATTCAGCAATAGATGTCAAGAGCAGGGAGAAAAGGCTGGGTGTGGTAGCTCATGCCTGTAATCCCCGCACTTTGGGAGGCTGAGGCGGGAGGATTAATTGAGCTCAGGAGTTTGAGACCAGGCTGGGCAACATAGTAGGACTCTGTCTCTACCAAAAAAAATATTTTTTGTAGTAGGACTCTACATAGTAGGACTCTGTCTCTACCAAAAAAAAAAAAAAGCCAGACATGGTGGTGCACACCTGTAGTTTCATCTACTTGAGAGGATTGCTTGAGCCTGGGAGGTCAAGAATGTGTGAGCCATGATTATACCAGCCACTCCAGCCTGGGCAACAGAGCGGACCCTATCTCAAATAAATGAATAAATAGTGGTAAAAAGAACATTTGACTTCAAAATCATACTTTTTAGTATTTGCCCCGAGGAAGTAATCAAAATGGGAAAATAAATTTATAGGCATGAAGATGTTTAGTCTAACATATTTTCTATAATTTCAAAACAAAAAATTTAGGAGCCAAAACCACAGAATATTATCTTATCTCAACAATGGAATATTATGCAGCAATTAAAATTAGTAATGATTACACCTATAAAGGCAAAAATGTTTATGAAAAATGATATGACAAAATTGTAAAATTACACACTATCTGTATATCTATGAGGGACTAGAAAAGAACATGGAGAAATAGTGCTAGTATTTATGCATGGGGGAGATTTTTATGTCATCTTTATTATGTCTGTTTTAATAATAAATGCCTTTCAAAAAAATATTGATGGCAAAAAAGCTTATAGGCAAGAGGCAGGATTCCAGAGTCAGAAAGAACTGAGGCTTCAGAGTTTATCTCTACAGCAAATATAAGTAACAAAGTTCTGTGTAGTTAGTGATGTTGTAGTAGACTTTGCCATTTATAGAACTGCTTTACTTACTGACTTGATATGTCGATTATTTAAAAATAGCAAAGCTAGCAAAAATATCAAAATGTCAATTATTTTAAAACAGCAAGTGTAATTATTTTGAGAGAAAAACACACACAAAAATGTAACTGCAGAGGCTCTGAGACCATTTGTGTGTGTGTGTGTGTGTGTGTGTGTGTGTGTGTGTGTGATCCCTCCAGTATAGCTGTGAATAATGTGAGGTAACCAAAAACTGTCAGAGTCAGTCCAGGATGAAACACCGTCATCAGTGATGCCGAATTTAAAGAGAATAATCCGAGCACCTGCGCAAGGATCGCCTTCTGAAGCCCTGAATGGCAATTGGGAACCAGCCCTGACATGGAAATCACAAATAAACGCTTGCAGAAAGAGCAGTTCATTTAATCTTTCGATGCTTTTGTTTCGGTCACCCCTCCTCTACTGCTGGGAGTAATTGTAAAGACATCCAAGTGATTAGAAAGCATTTTGCATAAATCGGTTTGTCTGAATTATTCTATTTCCAGGGGAAATTAATTGTGACTTAGAACAATACAGAAATTATTTACATGCTCAGGTGTCAAAAAGCAGAGGAGAAGCAAAGAAGTAAATATACCTTTATAGAATTTCCTGTGGTGGCTGATAGTAACTATTTGGTAATCATAGAATGTTAAATGTAATCTCATCGAATCTTCTACAGTTCACATTTGAAAATGGAGGCACAGGACTCGAAGTGAATTGTGCAGGATCTCACAAGGAGCTAATAGCAGAGCCAACTTCTTTGTTGAAAATTGTTGTTAAACCTGCTGTTCCCTGGAGGCTCTGTTTACCGCCCTTTCCCCTTGCCCCCATCCTGTGGGCACTCAAACAGTGCTTCCATGGGTTTTACTTTGACAGAGTTTGAAGGCGCTTTAGAAAATTTATAGTCTTGTCTTAGGCCAGGTGATTCTTTAGCAATCTGCTTCATCTAGTTACTTATTTAGAATATTAACTCCTTAGTGGTAGAAGTCATGTTTCTCAGTAATAACTAAACTTACTGGCAGCAATGCCACATGCACTGTGCCAAATGCTTCCCAATGTCACCTTGAATCCTTGCAGCAGTCCATGAGGTGTGCAATACTGTGTCGTTCCCATTTTACCAGAGGAGGAAACTGAGGCACAGGGAGGTTAAATAACTTGCCCAGTCTTACACTTAGCAATGGAATATTATACACCAACTAAAACTAGTAACAATTAAGCCTATGAAGGCAAAAATGTTTCTGCTAAATGATACAATAATAATAAAAAGTTACTTTGTGAAATTGCACACTATTTGTATAGGGATGCTTTGAGGACTGGACAAGAACATGGAGACATAATGCCAGTTATTCATATGGATACATATGCATCACAAGTGCATATGCTGAGATTTAAACAAAGTGTCAGCCTTGGGATTTACACCCAAAGCCTGAGCTCTTAAGCATGAAATTGCATTACTTCAGGAGGTGTTCAGTGAAAGTTTTTGAAAATACACTTAAAGCATCCCAAGTAGATGACAATTCTCTTGACTATGACCACAGGTACAAGGAAGAACTTCTACTTTAACTGAGAAAATTAAATAATGGGCTTCCAGAAGCCAGGTATCCAGGTGATAATTCGTCTATTTGAATATGAGAATGATAATCACACAGATAACTCCAAAAATTACCTGCCTCAGTGAACATTTGGAGGACAGACATACATAATTTTGAAATATTGCATATCTTACCAGTGAATGAATCTAATGATACTATTATTTATTAAGTGAGGTTCTCAATAAGAGTTATTAGATAGTGAATGTCTCTGTGTTTCTTTGGGTTATGAGTCCTGTCACGTCAGTAGGAAAAAAAATTTAGCAAGTCATATGCTCTGCTTGTCCACAACATCCAAGCTCCAAATGTTGCAGACATAAAGCTATACCCAGAATAATCTACGCTGTAACTCACAGGGAGGGTGTTTAGTTGAATCTCCATATAAAGGTATGATCTGAAAGAATTATCTTTACCTAATCCATCCTTCTCCCCAAAGCAGTGGAAAATAGGCTGAATTGTTTCATCTGAAGTTAAATTTGCATGTTTGAAAGTATATGTTTATGAACCAAATAGTGCTAAGCATGACGTTAGAAATGGAAGTCCTAAGTCCTCTGCAAAACATTGATGAGTTGATCTGATTACATATTTGTTCTCTACTTATTTCATCTTACCTTAAAACCATGGGATACTAAGTTGTTTTTATTTAAATCATTGATCCCCTTTGGTAAAATATCATGTATATGTATGTGTGTGTATGTAGATATGTGTGTATATATGTATGTACAAATATATAGATGTTTTATGTATTATTACACATATGGATATACACAAAGATAGAAAAATTTGAAGAATGAGATGAATATAAGTAGAAAGAGATGTTTTAGGCCAGGCGTGGTGGCTCACACCTATAATCCCAGCACTTTGGGAGGCCAAGGCTGGTGGTTCACCTGAGGTCAGGGGTTCAAGACCAGCCTTGCCAACATGGTGAAACCCTGTATCTACTAAAATACAAAATTAGCTGGGCGTGGTAGTGGGTACCTGTAATCCCAACTTCTCAGAAGGCTGAGGCAGGGGAATCACTTGAACTCGGGAAGCAGAGGTTGCAGTGAGCCGACATCGTGCCATTGCACTCTAGCCTGGGCAACAAGAGCAAGACTCCATCTCAAAAAGAAAAAAAAAAAGGTTTTAGTATTTTTTCTCATCTCCCAATAGAATGTAGTTGAAGCCCACTGCTCTGAGTTCTACCCCAACCCATTTGAAGAGTTGTTAAAAGTTCTGTGCCAGGTCATGGTGGGCTGGCCTAGGGCCTCATCCCAGAACCCTGCAGCCAAAGGGCATTTTAGAGATCAGCCATCCAACCCCTCCGCAGAACACATGGGGAAACTGAGAATTTTGTCTCAAGACCTCTTTTGCAAGAGGACTCGGGACCTGATGAGGTCTTTGTTATATTTAAAGTCTGAATAGCTGTGTGATAATAATGAACCTAGCTTAGGAACTGTTTTACATATTAGGGCTTTTGTTTGGTTTTAGATTTTTTTTCTTCCTTTTTTTTTTTTTTTTTTTTTTTTTTTTTTTTTTTTGGTGGGCAGGGTAGGGGAGGCAGGTAGCTAAGTATTCCCTTTCCACCACAAACAAGTTGAAATTGAAAAGGAGATCTTTAGGCCCTTAAATGAAAAGTAGGGCATTTTGCCAATAAGGTCAAATGATAGTGACCAATGGGAAGCTCTGGGAGGGGTGGATGTGGAACGGAGAGAGTGGGTGACCCCGGGAAATGTCAGGAGCTGAGTGAGAAGTTGGAATCACATATTCCTATGTTGGAGCCTTCAACCTGATGCTAACTCATTCTTCAGACTCGAAGTCCAGCTTCCAAGTGCTTCAGGGATTTTTGTTAAGCCTTTTAAGGGTATCCAAATGAATTCACTATTGTGTTTCACCTACGCTCTAGTAATTCACTTTCAGTGGGCAGTTTTATTTTCCCAGATGTGCAGATTGTTCACCAGGGAGTTATGAGTAATTAACTCATAAAAGAAATGTCCAAATGAATGAACAACTGCAAAGCACCTGTTGTCAACAGCTGATTTTGTCTCCATGCTTTGATTATGAAGAGCTTGAGAATACTGGATGTTGTTTTCATCTTCTAAAAACTTGTGACACCTGCTGATTTAGGTTCACATGGAATACAATGATGAATAGAGAATAGGTGGTAGAGCTTGTCTTTATACCTAATGAAAGAAAAGTGTCAAAGTTTCCAACTAATGTCAGATACCCAAGATTAGGGCGGCTTTACAACTTTCACAGGCCATAGGCACCTTTGCCTTTGTGGGTCTGTTTCTCCTTTTAAAAAAACAGAATTGGCGTGGTGGCTCATGCCTGTAATCCCAGCACTTTGAGAGGCCAAGACAGGCAGATCACGAGGTCAGGAGTTTGAGACCAGCCTTACCAACATGGTGAAACCCTGTCTCTACTAAAAATACAAAAATTAGCCAGGCATCGTGGCATGCACCTGTAATCCCAGCTACTCAGGAAGCTGAGGCAGAATTGCTTGAACCCAGGAGGCAGAGGTTGCAGTGAGCCGAGATCTGCACTCCTGCCTGGGCAAGAGAGCGACACTCCATCTAAAAAAAGAAAAAACAAAAAAAAAAAAATTAGTGCTGGATGCGGTGGCTCACGCCTGTAATCCCAGCACTTTGGGAGGCCAAGGCAGGTGGATCATAAGGTCAGGAGTTCAAGATCAGCCTGACCAAATCGGTGAAACCCTGTCTCTACTAAAAATACAAAAATTAGCCACGTGCGGTGGTGCATGCCTGTAATCCCAGCTACTCGGGAGGCTGAGACAGGAGAATTGCTTGAACCGGGGAGGTGGAGGTTGCAGTGAGCCGAGATCCCACCCCTGCACTCCAGCTTGGGCGACAGTGTGAGACTCCATCTCAAAAAAATACAAAAACGAATTATATTTTATAGTTGTATAGGTATAACGATGAATGTTATTCAGGCTGGATTCATTATTATATGGTCATCATTATTTATTTATTGTTCACTTTTTCCTTCTGAGTTTATGAAAATGAAAATTTTTTCATGGGTTGCCCACAGTGTCAGCCCTGCCCACTGATCGTACTGTGCCTAACGAACACATCGGCCCTCCCAAAGATTATAGACAAAGAAACTTCATGGAACCATAGCTGGCCCCATTGATTTTTACCCTCAGTGTAACAGAGAACACTGCTAGGCCCCTTTCTTCTATTTTTCCTGATGGTGTCTCTGACCAAGGGGCAGCTCAGGAATCAGTAATCCCTTTCTCGGCAAGGTAGCTCACGCTGTAGTCCCAGCACTTTAAGAGGCCAAGGCAGGCAGATGGGTCACTTGAGCTCAGACCAGACTGCGCAACATGGTGAGACCCTGTCTCTACAAAAAATACAAAAAAATTAGGTGGCGGTGCATGCTTGCAGTCCTAGCTACTCGGGAGGCTGAGGCGGGAGGAGGATAGCTTGATCCCAGAAGATGGAGACTGCAGTGAGCTGAGATTAGACCACTGCACTCCATCTCGGGCAACAGAGCAAGACGCCATCTCAAAAAAAAAAGAAAAAGAAAAGAGAAGAAATCCCTTTCTCCTTATGTAACAGTACTTGGCCTAGAAAAGCCAGCATTTCTGTCTACTGTGTTCTGCCTGGGCGGCTTATGCAGGGACCTTTGTTTGTAGTAGGACAATGAAGCAGGTGACTGAATAAAAAATTAATTCCTCCGTGATGCTAAGAGACTGTGCCTGTGTTCTCAAAAACGGAGTCAGTTTGTAAAGAGAATTTCTGTCAGACCAGTTGATTCACTGTTGGGACACAAGTTTTCTTAAGTGTCATGCAGTGGGCAAACAAGGGAACAATGACACCACAGTTATGTCTAGCATGCCCTCGTACCGCCCACAAAGGAAGATGGAATAATACTAAGCTAATGAACAAAACACGACAATGGGCTAAAGCATGCATATACCCATTGCCAGTAAATTCATCTCTAATGAGAATTTTTTTTTTTTCCCCCAAGACAGAGTCTTGCTCTGTCATCCAGGTTGGAATGCAATTGCATGATCTCGGCTCACTGCAACCTCCACCTCCTGGGTTTAAGCGAGTCTCCTGCCTCAGCCTCCTGAGTAGCTGGGATTATAGGCACGCATCATCATGGCTGGCTAATTTTTTGTATTTTTAGAAGAGATGGGGTTTCACTGTGTTGATCAGGCAGGTCTTGAACTCCTGACCTCATGATCCTCCCGCCTCAGCCTCCCAAAGTGCTAGGATTACAGCCATGAGCCACTGCACCTGGCCTCTAATGAGACTTTTGCTAAAATTGAGGTAATGAGTTGCATGCAGAAGTCCTGGCTTTTAAAGAGGCAGGACTGAATTTAGTCTTTCTTTATGGTTGCCATATTTTCCTTTTACTTGCATTGAAAACTTTACTTCCACAATTTTGTCAGCTTTGTCCAGAAATACACTTTTTTACTTTTTATTTCTTTTTACCAAGCCTATTAACTAAACACTTTTTAAATGATGTTCTAAATTCCGATTTCTCTCAGTGCAGTCTTCTCTCTTTGAACTCTTTTCATGAGCTATATTTTATTAAAATCCATTACATATTGTAAAAGAAAAAGCCATTTGAAAATATTTGGCTGAGGCAGGAGAATTGCTTGAAACAGAGACTCAAAGGTTGCAATGAGCTGAGTTTGCACCACTGCACTCCAGCCTAGCAACAGAATGAGACCATATCTCAAGAAAAAAAAAAAAGAGGAAAAGAAAGTATTCATGGGCCGGTCCCCGTACTTTTGAACATAGCAGATTGAACCAAAGTTTAATTTGAAATGCGTTTTGATAAATCCTTATAAATTGACCAAATTTTCTCGAAATCATTGAACTTTTTCTGAAGTTACTAAAAACAGACAAATATCATATACTAATACAAGAATAATGATCTTAATTCTTTTAAGCAATGGAATTTTTTACATTTACATCTATGGAAATCTTAGGTAAAAATCTTGATTTTCTTTTTTCTTGAAATCTAGTACTTCACTATATCAGCAGTGACCTAGTATAACTCATTTAAGGGGCCCATAACAGGCAGTATCAATATTATTATCAGTTGTTTTAACTGTCACTATATATCAGATAAATTCATTTCTCTTTTTTTTTTTTTTTTTTTTTTGAGACAGGGTCTTATTTTGTCACCCAGGCTGGAGTGCAGTGACACAATCTTGGCTCACTGCAACCTCCAGCGCCCAGGCTCAAGCAATTCTCCCACCTAAGCCTCCCGCTGGGACTACAGGTACACATCACCACAACTGTCTTCTATTTTTTGTAGAGATGGAGTTTCGCCATTGCCCAGGCCAGTCTCCAACTCCTGGGCTCAAGTGATCTGTCCATCTTGGCCTCCCAAAGTGCTGGGATTACAAGGGTGAGCCAGTGTGCCTTGCCAAATTCATTTAATTGCCAATGTTACCAAATATTTTCTCTTATGACTTATGGCCTATATTCAAAGAATTTTCTAGTTTTAAATGCATTCATTACATTTTTCTATTTAAAGAAATTTTAATTGGAATATTTGACTTCTTGTTCTCTCTCTTCTCTCTCCTAATTCCATGTCCATATTGGAGTCTAGGTTTGTACATTTTATTTTGTTAAAGATATACTGCAAAATAATCTCAACGATTCTCTTAGTAGTTGGGTATCTTTGCTAGAAAACCTTTAATTTCAGCACTGAAGCAAATCATTATGTATTTGTATTATGTATTTGTATTCCTAATGAGAAACTAAAGTACTTCAGAAAACATAATCCCATTTATTTGACCCAGAGGATTTGTATATTGATCCAAAGGAATGGATATTCAAGTCTAAAATGTGAAGGATTGTGTAGAAGGAGGGTTTATCAAAGTTAGGGAAACAGACCCAATTCCCTCCTTCCTGTGAACATAGTCCTCTATGTATAGCCTGTTAGAGTCCCTGGTTTCCTTGGAACGTACACCATTCTTCTGAAAACAGCACTGCAACATTCTAAGCAGCTCCATTGCTGAGAGAGTTTTACTTCCTGTATTTCTGGGAGCAAAAAAGACATCATGGCTGATCTGGGTGCTTTCTAGGCACCCTGGAAATCTACACAAAATACGACACACAGATTCCTTGTTATGGTGTCCCCAGAGGTAATATGAATAGTATTAAGAGAACCAGCTGAGGACGTTATGCATGATCTTACCCATGACTTCATGAACTACCACTGGGATTAAGGTAAAATGTATAATCCTCGCCTAAATATGCCATCTTTGTCTATTATCAATCACTATATTTATAAGACACAACTTAAGATTTTTCTTATGTAGGATAAGTTTAACTACTTAGTCCAGTGATTATGGTATTTCACCATTCA
Organism: Sapajus apella; assembly: GCF_009761245.1. Classification (NCBI taxonomy): domain Eukaryota; kingdom Metazoa; phylum Chordata; class Mammalia; order Primates; family Cebidae; genus Sapajus; species Sapajus apella. Next base: position 2,706,629 of record NW_022436979.1, read on the forward strand.
TTCAGGAGAATCACATAAACAGGCAAATTCCCACTATGCCTCTTCAGTGATCCACACGGAATCTGCAGATGATTCCTTCAGAGCCAGCATAACTCATCGGATTTGGAAAAAGGGGCTCAGTAGTGAGTCAGATTCTTCTGTAGAACAAGCAGGACATGTTGAGAAGCTGCCTTAGCTATTTCAGACCAAGCAGACCTGGCTATGCCCAATAAAACTTGGCAATAATTCATTGCTCCATGAGTAAAATGGAGATCTTAGGGACGGTGAGTGGACTTTCCATAAATACGTATTTTTTACTTCAAATATATATTCCTTGGAGGTTGGACTCTGGAGGAGTTAAGGGTTTGCATCTCTGCTCCTCCCCTGACCAGCTCTGTGCCCATGGGTAAGTTACCTAACTTCTCTGTGCTCAGTGTCCCTGGAATTATAGTCACAGTGATCCTGCCTCATGGTTTCCATAGTCAGATTAAACAGGAGAATGCATGTGACATGAGTGTTGTAATGCCAACCCAAAGGAAAGTTCAGAATATTATGTTTTACTCTGTTTCTAACTAAATACTGTTTTGCAAAAACAACAAAAAAGAAAAAATAGGCAAAACAAAACAACAAAAACCGGCGCCCACCTGCTATATCCCAAACATGACAGATGCACTGGCAGCATCGCACTGTATCTTCTCAACAGCAATCCAGGGTAAATCCCTTCATCTCTGATTTACAAATAGGAAAACAAAATCCTTGTGAGTTCAAGGTCTCTTGTGGGACTAAGCCCACTGTCCAGCTCAAAAGGCCATGCGCATTTCAGGACACGCCTTCACTGGGTGATCTCTTCAGGCCCCTCCCAACTCTGAGTCCTCTGAAGTTGTCTTGGATGCTCAAGGCTCACCTCACTTTCACAAGCTCAGCCTGTTTTTCTGTTTACCCTAGCATGACCTTTCTTTGTGTTCCAACCACAGACCTTCTGGTGCATGCTCCCTGTGACATAGCATTTGATGTCTAGCTGCATCTATACAAGTACAAACAGTCCCATTTCTTTCTTCCTGATCCATTCTCCCTGCTCTTAATAAATGAACAAACCAAAGAGCCATCAGTGATCTTGACCATAGGACAGATGAATTTGTTTTCATGGTGAAGTATGAGTTGTCCTTGGAGGTGTGCCCTTTCCCCGCTCCCCAATAGTCTATCTGGATGATCAGATAATGCGTAAGGCTGAGACTCTTTAGAGAACCCACATTTTGGTTTTTCAGAGTTTCTCACTTGTGTTAAAAATAATTACTAGTTGTTGATATGGAGACAAATGTATTTTGTATAAAATGTTACACTCAATTACAGAGTTCAAATTCAAAATAGTCCCAGATTGTTAAAAGTCGCTTATTCTGGCTGGGCGCGGTCCCAGCACTTTGGGAGGCCAAGGCAAACAGATCACAAGGTCAGATCGAGATCATCCTGGCCAACATGGTGAAACCCCATCTCTACTAAAATACAAAAAATTAGCCCAGCTACTCAGGAAGCTGAGGCAGGGGAATCGTTTGAACCCAAGAGGCAGAGGTTGCAGCGAGCCGAGATCACACCACTGTACTCCAGCCTGGTGACAGAACAAGACTCCATCTAAAAAAAAAAAAAAAGCTTATTCTTAAAAATGAATGGAATAAAAGCTGATCTTAAGCATTCTACTCTCAGAAACATTTTTCCAAACATAACAGGTAAATCAATATCAGGTAAAATCTATAATTAATCTGTGATTTCCTTAGTCTTGTTCTTGTTTGACAAATGTAGTTGGGAGCCATTGCAAAGGCAGCAACTACAATAGAAGAAATAGGCCACTCAGGCAAAACTCTGCGACTCTAAAAAATATAGTAAGAGCTAAATCAAGTTTTTAAAATTAACATTAAAGGCCAGGCCTGGTGGCTTATACCTGTAATCCCAGCACTTTGGGAGGCTGAGGCAGGAGGATCATGAGGTCAAGAGTTTGAGACCAGTCTGGCCAACATAGTGAAACCCCCTCTCTACTAAAAATACAAAAAATTAGCCAGGTGTGGTGATGTACACCTGTTATCCCAGCTACTCAGGAGGCTGAGGCAGGAGAATTGCGTGAACCTGGGAGGCGAAAGTTGCAGTGAGCCAAGAGCGTGCCATTGCACTCCAGGCCAGGCAACAGTGCGTGACTCCGTCTGCAAAAAAAAAAATCAAAACACCAGAAGTGAATGGAGCAAGATCCTGATGCTGAACTGATTATCACAACATCTGTTATAGTCACCTGAGGAAACACATAGCAAAAGCCTCCTTGTAGAAAATGTACCAATCCAGAAGCCAGGAATCTTCTAGGAAAATCTCAAATTTTGGTAATTTTCATTAAAATATTAAGCAAAATGCCTGAAGATATATTCTTTTGCTGCTACATGGAATGAAATACAGATATTCCAATTCTTTTTTTGTTTAATTTTTTTTTTAAGATGGGGTTCACTATGTTGGTCAGGCTGATCTTGAACTCCCGACCTCAGGTGATCTGCCCGCCTTGGCCTCCAAAGTGCTTGGATTACAGGCATAAGCCACCACACCCAGCTGATATTCCAGTACTTAAGTTGGAAAAGCATGGTTGAACAATGTCGATTTGTGGTAGCAGTAAAAAGACATTTACTTGGTTTACTAATCGTATTTACTTTATAAAATATTATGTTACCTATGCTGAGCATTTTGAGCTAGATGGTGTGTAATACTTGCCAGTAGTTAGATAGATCAGTCAGTTGATTGAGAAATAGAGCTGTGATTTGGTTTCACTGCCAAGATTTTCTTTCTTTAGTGAATACTATTGGTTTTTAGTGTCTTTCGTTTACAACTAGTGTTTTAGTTTTTAATCTCTGTTTCACTGTTTTCATTGTGAGGAAAATATGAAAAGGAATGATTTGAAGAGTTACTTTCACCCTTTCCACCTTTCTCCTGAAATACTTGGAGAATTGAACACAATGTTTCATCTCAAAGTAATTTTGCATGTTTGAGGCCATAGATCTCTGAGCCAAAGCCTGCTGAAGGTAAAGCCCAATATGGACGCCCCAAAGCAGAGCCTCTGACAGATACAGCCAGCTAGGCTGGAGGGACTTCCTTGAGGGGGCCTCCTGATAAAATAAAGATTCATTGTGTATTTGTTCTCTGCCCCTTTCATCTTATCTCAAATCCACAGAACTTTAAGTTTTAGTTAAGGAAGCATGAAATAAAAGCAATAAAAGGAGAAGACTTGATCAGAATCTTCAGTGCGCAGAGGAAGATGGAATATTCTTTTTCAAACTTGGCTGAAATTCTCCTCAGTGCTTCTAGTGATACTAGTTTCAGCAATTCTGGGGCTTGTTCAAAGTGACAGCCAAGAGGTGTCCACAACTCACCCAGTTCTTGGGTAGAAAGTTCAAAGTTGCAAACATTAGAATATTCAGTGTTTTGCATCAGTGCCTGAAGTCTTCCCGTATTTTAGCACTGAAAAGTGAAAACTGGTCCACGTGCATGCATTTTTCCGGGCACCTGGAGTTGGAATAAGGCAGACACAGAGATGACAGATCTCATGGATCATCCATCCTTCTTTTGCTGCCTCTTGAGAGTAAAGGAAGTGGGTATGTTTTCTCACAGTCAATCAACTCTCCGTCTATTCTACCCCATAGTCCCTTGATGATAGGTAAACACTAGAGGAGGTAATAACAGACATCTGTTTTTTTCTTTCTGTGCTTGCGTTGAGAATGGACTCCTAAATAATCACAAAATTTAAGAAGTGATACTTAGGCTGGGCGTGGTGGCTCACGCCTGTAATCCCAGCACTTTGGGAGGCAGAGGCAGGTGGATAACCTGAGGTCAGGAGTTCAAAACCGGCCTGGCCAATATGGTGAAACTAAAAATACAGAACTAAAAATACATCTCTACTAAAAATACAGAAAATTAGGCATGGTGGCATGCGCCTGTAATCCCAGCTACTCGGGAGGTTGAGGCAGGAGAATCACTTGAACCCAGGAGGTAGAGGTTACAGTGAGTGGAGATGGCGCCATTACATTCCAGCCTAGGCAACAAGAGCGAAACTCCACCTCAAAAAAAAAAAAAGAAGTGTAAGTAAAACTTTATGAGATGAATCTCATTATTATGGAAATAAGGAAGCTTCAGAGTCCCACAGTTAATGGCACAGATCCTGCGTCCTAACTCTCATTGTGATGTGACTTTAGACAGTGTCACATCACAGCCTGCGGGAAAATCCTGCTGCAGGCCAGGTGACATTGCTGCAAAGGGCCATGTGACATGGGAGTGAACAGGCTGAGAATTCAAAGAAAGGCGAAGTTAGACAGGGAAATACTTTTAGAACTATTATAATAGGCAAAGTGGTTTTCACTCTTTAAAGCTTTTGTCCCAGGATAATGAATTATTGGCCTATCACCCTCTCAAAAATTGAAGGGATGATAATGCTTTGTATTATCCCCAGAAAGATGACTATGGTCAATATATTGTTAGGTTAAAAAAAAATAGGTACAGGCCAGGCACAAGGGGTCACGCCTGTAATGCCAGCACTTTGGGAGGCCAGAGCTGGAGGATCACTTGAGATCAGGAGTTTGAGACCAGTCTGGGCAACATAGCAAGACCTTGTCTCTATGAAAACAATTTTTAAAAATTAGCTGGGTATGATAGCATGTGCCTGTATCCCTAGTTACTCAGGAGGCTGAGGTGGGAGGATCACTTGAGCCCAAGAGGTCAAAACTGCAGTGAGTCATGATTGTACCACTGCACTTCAGCCTGGGCAACAGAGTGAGACCCTGTCTCAAAAAAAAAAAAAAAAAATATATATATATATATATATATACACAAAATTGTATGGATACAATGTTCTAAGCTATTTTAAGTGTGTGTTTAAATACACATGCACAAGCCTGGAAGACTACACTTTAGGCAGCTAACAATTTATCTCTGCAAGTAAAATCACAGGAACATTCAACTTTGGTTTATTGTTTAAAGAACATTTGGTTTATTAATATTTTATAGACATTATTCATTTAAAAGTCATAAAGATATTTCTGAGAGGAATAGACTACCTGGCAGAAGACAGTGAACCTAGAAAGGCTATTGCTAGGTGACAGCAATGAAGACAGGGATACCAGTACAGTACTACACCATTTCAAGCAGTGGCCTACTGGCTAGTCAAATCTAGTTGGCATTTATTGGCAGTGAGCACGTTACTGAAACAGCCTGGCCCGATAATAAGTTTAGTAAATGGCCTGTACTACTAGTCCTTCATTCATTCGTGCATTCCTTCAGTCATTCATTCATTTTGTTGACAACTTACTGTGTGTGAAAGATTTGGTCCCAGTGGCCAAGGAGCATGCGCTGGAAGGAAAAAGAGGACGGAAATTGTAGTTACACGGTGTGCTAATGCAGCCACCGGAGGATTATACACAGCCAGGGGTGTCCTTAGTTGATCTGGTGAAAGAAAAGTTGGTGATCTGGATTTAGGGCTAAGCCCACAATCTGTCGCAAATTTTGCCTAGAATATTAATTCTGGAAGGAATGAGTCCATTTCCTCCTTCTACAGAAATCCCTGTGTCGATGAGGGTTAAGGCAAGTGACTCAGGGCCTCCAGCAGTCGCTGACCTAAGAGGACCCCAGGGTAGGATAGGAACCGGCTTCCTCAGATGTTGCTAGAGCAAAGTGCCTGACTCTTCTCATCCTCAGGGCTCCTGAATTTAGCTATTGATTACACGCAACACAGGCAACTAATTAATGGAAATCTAAAAACTGTCCTTCCTCTTCCTTAGAAAAGAGACATACCGCATGATGATTTGTGCTTTTCGATTTCATGTCACACAGTCATTTTGCACTGTTGGTGCAAATCGTCCACGAAGCCTGACTCTCCCTCCGTCCCCCCAGCCCCCGCCGTTCCGTTCCCCTAGGGCAGCTTCCATTCTGCTGGGACTTTTTACTGCTTTCCCCTAAAACGCCGCCCTGGAGTCGGGTTTATTGGACACTTTAGTCTGTAAAGGAAAAAGCACCAACCCCGGATGAGTATCATCCTAGCAGGCCGACCACCTCTCTGTGGGCCTGAAAAAGTGAAGTTCTTTCCCATTATTGGCGCTTCTCGGTCTGACCGGTAACTCGGCTGCCCCAGGAAGGAACCTGCAAGCTGCAAACAGCAAGCTGCAGAGGGCGGGTCCCGGGTAGGAGTGGGTGCGGGGAAGCCCCCTGGCCCAGGCTCCGCCCCCCGCCCCGCGCCGCGGACTCTTATTTTGAAGAGCGCGGGGCGGGCTCGCGCTCCCGAGTCACCCGCGGCGCCGCATAAAGCCCGGTACCTGCCCCGCGCGGCCCGCGGAGTCCCCGGCGGCTCCCGCTCTCTCCGGACGCGGACTCGGGCGACTGCGGGACGCGGCCCGGAGAGCCGAGGTAGGCGCGGGTAGGGTTGTCGGGGCTGAGGCCGGTGGGAGGGTGGGAGACGTGCGTGGATTAAAGGGGGTGCCGTGCGCCGGGTGGACCAGGGCCGGGGGGCTCGGGGCGGGGCGGGGGCGGGAGGACGTGGGACTCGTCCAGCACTTTCCACCCGGTCGCCCCCTCCCTTCCCGGCCCGCGGAGGGCGCTGACCCCTGGAAGTCGCTCTGCTGGCGGGATGGGCGCTGCATTGCGGCGGGGGCGGGGCGGGAGAGGATGCTCCGCCGCCCGGGACGGTCCGCCTGGCTGACACCCGCGTCTCCCGCTCGTGGCCTCGCTCTCTGAGGGTCAGGCCCGGTGTGGGGAGGGCGGAGACCGCGGGGCGTGGGGGCCGGGAGGGGCGCTGACCTCTTTCCCGGGCAGCCGGCGGGGAGGGGATGGGGCGGAGCCCCCCACCCAGCTGAGCCGAGCACCCCTCCCGGCCCACCCTCCTTTCTTTGGGACGGTTCACCCACCTGGGCGTCATTCAAAGAGAGTTTGCGCAGATCTCGGGGGCCTTTCTCCCGCCGGGTGCGGGGTTTCTTCCGGGCCTGGGGGCGGCGTGGGGTCCGCGGTTCAGTCCCCGCAGCCGAGGCCATGACCGCGGCTTTGTTCGCGACGAACCTGATCCTCAGCCGCGGGCACCGGCCCCACGTGGGTCCCCGGCCACGGCCGAGCCAACTAGGAAGGGTCCCGCGCGCTGCCAGGCTGGCCCTCCGCGGCCGGGTGCGCTCCCGAAGCTGCCGCGCAGGGCTCCGTCACCGCCCGTTTGCCTCAATTTAACTTTTGGGGGAGGCTCGGTCCGGGTTGGTGAGCGGCCCAGAATCCAGAAAGCAGCTTGGTCGGCGGAGCCTGGATCGAGGCTTGGGACCTGTGCTCCCCTGCTGGGGACGGAAAGGGGTGCGCTGGGCGGGGAAGGGGGCGTCTCACCCGGGTCTCCCTGGGCTCGGGCGTCCTCCCACCCTGCGGGCCGCGTCTCACACTACACGCCCCGTACAGGCATGGGCACCCCAAGCCCGGTTAGTGGTCCTCAGGCGAAACTCCAGGACTGGTGTGCGTTCATCAGCCTGGGAGTCTCCAGCAGCCGAGTAACTGGATGGACATTTTGATGTGTATCACAGAGAAACCAGCACGAGAAAAGCACGGAGGAACAGACCCAAGTTTCAGAGGCTGAAATCATCATCATGCTTCATAAGCCTTGAAAAGCTACCCTCGCCTCTAGTCCCGCCCCCAGGCCCCCTCATCCAGGTTAGGAACGGTGTCACCAGCCTTGACTCTGAGGATAATTTCTTGATTTGTGATATGCAGGCTCCGGCCAGGACTGTCTGAATAACTCCCACGATCTAAGGCAAATATGGCCGGAGAATTTTCCAGGGTTTGGGGTTTGGGCTGCTCTAGAGCTCACAGTACAAACGCAGCCTCTTTCTTGCTATTTCTTTTTTTTACATTCCCCCAAAACAATTTTTTTTTCCTCTTAGGACTTGGCAGACTTTGATTTAGATAAGAGGTTTGAGCCTGATTTGATTGAGGTTTGATTTGGATAAGAGTTTTGAGTTGATTTTCCCCATGTCTGTTTAAATCCATGGATAGAGGAGATAGTTTGAAGCTAACGTATCCCTGTGCCTTAGTGTAAGATGTGTAACTTGAGAGACAGTTAATAGCACATCCTTGAACCATAAGCATGTGAAATAGACAAGAGCTAGATAATAAAGTTTTTCCCTTAATCCCTAAGCTTTACTTACTTTCTACTGATTCTTGTACTTTGTCTTTAGAAAAAGGAGGAGGGTTGGTTTCCCAGTGACCATACCACATCCATTAAGAGACTGGGCGTGTACAGCAAGTAGCAAAATATGCCAACATCCAAACCATCTCTGGCTATGTGAAAACTTGGTGCCCTGTATAAGGAGCATGAAGGATGGTTGGAAATAATGTAGCTTTATTTTTTTGTGATTGTTTGAATTCATGAATCATAAAATTCTGATAGCTGGTATGGTCAGCTATCAGAATTTTATAGCTGGCCCAGTCTGTCCCAGGTGAGGCCCATTGACTCAGTAAATAATAAAACAGATGTCCTACTCGTAGTAGCCTTGGTATTACTTCGGTGGATTCTTAGGAGCTCTGGTTAGAGTTTCTAGTTGACTTTTAATTCTTTTAAAGATAACAGTAGGGGCTGGGCATGATGGCTCACGCCTGTAATCTTAGCACTTTGGAAGGCCAAGATGGGATGGATCACAAGGTCAGGAGTTCGAGACCAGATTGGCCAACATGGTGAAACTCCATCTCTACTAAAAATACGAAAATAGCTGGTTGTGGTGGCTGGTGCCTGTAGTCCCAGCTACCTGGGAGGCTGAGGCAGAGAATTGCTTGAACCTGGGAGGCGGAGGTTGCAGTGAGCCAATATCACGCCACTACACTGCAGCCTGGGCGACAGAGCAAGACTCCATCTCAAAAAATAAAAAAGTTAAACCATAAAAATTGAACATCACCACCTTGCATTGTACTTGATCTTCAGAATTTATTGTCTTAAGCCTTTAAAACTTTGCTTGTGAACTGGACTACCTTCGAGGGGAGTTGCTTTTTTCCAAAATATTATTTTCCGTAGGTTCCAGTAAACCTTGGACTCCGTTGTATTTGAAGGAACTAATTATTCCTGAAACATAAAGCATTTCCTGGAAATGTCCAAGGAGTCCATACTCTTGAAGGTGCTAAAGTCATTTCGAGAGGAAAATGTTAGTGTGTTCCAACAGTTCTTAATTGTCCAAACAATTGTTGATTTCTCCCCTTTCCAGATTTCTTTCACAATCATTGGGAACTATATAAAGATGTATTAGACTTTTTTTGTATATATTTTCCACTTAAACAATTTTGTATCAGAACATAATGGTACTTCAGCACTTATTTCAGGAGATGCAGATAAACACTGAGTAATCACATTTTTGCCTCCCGTTCAATATCTTGTCAAATAACCTTCAAGTCAATGGGGAAAGTAGGCACTAGCCATATACTTTTTAAAAATAATATGTGAAAAGAGACTAAACTGTTCTTTGAAAGTGCTCCTGGTACTATATACATTTTGGCTCATTCCAGCAGTGTTCTGTTGAGACACTGTACAAGAAAGAGAATGCTACCAGATTTGAGAGAGAGATGCAGAGAAGGTGAGGATTTGTTCCAGGGCCATACAGAGAGGACGCTGAGATGCTCAGGTCTTCTTAGTTCTGTCTCCCACATTTTTAGCCCTAGAGATATCTTTGAGATTGTACTAATTTAAAGGATTTTGTTTTTAAACAGGGAAGCTCTGTTATCAGATTTTAAGAGAGGATAAAGAATTAGAGATGGTAGATGAGAAATGTTTCATCTGAAGAGTTTTTTGTTTTGTTGTTTTTCTGAGACATAGTCTCGCTCTGTCACCCAGGCTGGAGCTCAGTGGTGTGATCTTGGCTCACCGCAGCCTCTGCCTCCTAAGTTCAAGCGATTCTTGTGCCTCAGCCTCCTGAGTAGCTGGGAATACAGGTGTGAGCCACTGTGCTTGGCTCAAATAGTTTTAATGACTAGAAAACAGTGGCCTGTTCTTGTAGAAAAGGCATGGAGATTAAATGAAATAAGGAGAGCCTGAGGTGTCAGGGAGGAGAAACAGTATTTGAAACTGGTGGCAGGTACAGTTCTCTGCCTAACTCTATGGACCACTAAGGGCACAGATTTCTTCCTGCACAGTAAATCTTAGCTGCCTTATTGGTTATGTACTTTAGGGTTAACTGTAATTGGGAACATAAGCCATTCCAGTTAGGTGAGCCTCTCTCCTTGTGTATATTGGATAATGACTACAAGGAAACAAGCTGGGAATGTGGGATGGTTAGCTAATGTCAGTGCCGAGTCTCCTGCTGAACGTGCATGAGCCCAGCTGCCAAAGCTTTGCCGCTCTTGGTAAGTGAAGATGGTGATTTTCACTTTGGCAGAGACTGTTGGAAGGCAGAATGGCTTATTTGATGGAAAAGATTTCCTGCTGTGGAAGAAGCTGCCATTTGCAGACAAGGTGTGTCAGCCAGAAGAAATGAGCAATAACCCCTTTCTGGTTTCTACTGGTGAAAACTTTGTATGTTTTTCATATAGAAGTGTTAAAAATAGATTTATAAAAAAATGCATGAAACCAAGTAAAAGGTACAGACACTGAAATTTCGCCAATGAAGGGGAGAGAAGAGAGCTAACCTTTGTTGAATAGTTATTACTAACCAGGTGCCTTACTTTTCACACAATGGTCTGAGGTAGGCCCCCCACCGCATTAGAGAACCAGGATCAGGCAAACAAATGAAGTATCACTGGAGTGCCACACAGGAGACTCATAAGCTTGATGTTACCATCCATGACACTCAGGTGCCTTTGTGAGACTGTCTCACCCGCTGCCGGGTACGCAGCCCTCAGCTTTCAGATGGCTTGTGTTCTGATTGTGGGTTTGTAAAACTCATTGCTGGGAACCCTGAACACACTTTGTCACTGAAACGATGGCACATTTACTGGTAGTTTCCCAGGCCAGCCTAGAAATCATAGCTGAAGTATTCTGTCTTATTAATAGTACGATAGAACCAAGCCACTGTATATAACATGGTTTCTGTGGGAAAATGCACTCAAAGCTCCAACTTGAGTTTTTTAAGGTTTTTAATTCCAGTAACAATGGCAAAAGGGACTCCACCTTCTCTCTTTTTCCATTTAAGCCTGGGAGGAAAAATAAAGGTACACAGAGATACATTTCCTTTCATACTCCCTTATGCTAACACAGACCCCACCCTGGACCACAGAGCTATGGGGACCTGGATCCTGGCAGTAGCTGGCTTCGTAGCAACAGGGGAAAGAGAAGAGGGGGAAGAGGTCACAGGTAGTGGAAGAAGTGAGGTCTGGATGTCATCGCCTATGGGGCCAATTTTAGATGGCTTAATATGAGCTGATGCTGACTGATATCATTTCCTTATTAAACATCATTTATTTTTACCAGAGAACCTAGTAACCTAGACCTAGACATTTGTGTTATTTAGTTGTATGTTCAGTATTTTTAAAGTAAAGTTTAGATTTTAAGTAGTCTTCAGTAGAAGGAAAGCACATATGTAGACATCTTATTTTTCTTTTTGACACCAGCCTGCTGAATGCCCAAACCAGCACCTATTGGTAGCTGAATAGACTCAAGGTAAACTTGGATGCTAATGGATATGAGATGTGAATTAATCATAGACTAGATACTGTTAGTTGAGTACCGCAAACCAGAAAATGTGCTAAAATTTTTAGTTGAACACATTTTATGTCATTTAATCCTCACCACATCCCATGTAGTGAGTACTGTCAGCACTCCCATCTTAAAAATGATGAAAGTGAGATTTTGAGAGGGTTAGTAATTTGCCAAGATCACACAAATCAGAAATGGCATCTGGGACCCCATTAATTCAACAGATACTGTTGGGGCAAGTCCTGTGGCCCAGGCTCCATGTTAGACTCTGGGAGTAAAGCAGTTAGTGAAATGGACAAATATACAGGAATCCTTGCCCTTGTGGAGCATGTATGCCATTGGAAACAGACGAACTGTAATCAACACAAACTCAACAGCTAGCGCCTCAGATGGAGTTATGTGCTATGGGGAAATCGGATCTAGGGAACATGAGGAATGGCAGGCGAGGGTTGCAGTTCATGGATATAGAGAATATGGTTGAAGGGTGGCTGTGAGTCAGAATCTGTCACAGGAGCTCATACCTCTTGTTTCTCGCAGCAAGCCATTTTATTTTGTAACAGCAAATGTTGAGTACACGGCATCCTCATCGGGCACTGCTTATCCTGTAGCAAGTGACTGGGGAGGTATCCAAGAATGACTGATGAAAGGCTTGACCTTTTCTATACCAAGGTCAGGAAAGATGAGGACAGTTGCCGGAGGGATGTCCCAGAGCACCTGGTGTCTGGGACACAAGCAGAGGGCTTGGCCTTAGCCAAGAGTGCAGAGATGATTCTCCCATAGCGCTGGAAAACAGGTGGAATCTGGGCACAGATGAGGACTGGGTGGAAGGAGCAATGGAAACTCAAGAAAGTTTTGTGTTGCTTCTGTTTTCTCAGTGGAATGGGAAATGTGGTCATCAGCGGCAGGGGAGGATGGGGGGGGGAGGGGGGGACAGGGGTGGGGATCAGTTTGAGAAGAGAGATGTGAGACAGTCACCTGGGAAAAAGGGAGCCTGAATTTAGCTGATGAAATGTACACTCAGGATCTGCCCATGGCCAAATTCTGACTCTTAAAGTCCTTCCGCAGTGTATTGGAGATCAGAATTCTCCACTTCACTTCTTGAGGAGAGAGATTATCTTATAACTTTTTTGTTGTTGTTCTGTCATTTACTTGGAGCCAAGTCCTGCACTTTTTTGCATGTACGGTTAATGCTTGTTGAGTGACTGCTATAGCAAACCTCACACTTGTTCAGAAGTTTCACTTAAACTTTTCATCCTAATTGTTACGTTGTTCTCTCCCTTCTCTGAAATACTTCGATGTTTACAGTTTCTAAAACAACACTTGTATAGCAATTATTGTTAATTACTTCATTGGGTTTCCCATTCCTTTAATGGACCGAGTTTTAGACTAAGAAAGATTTTTTTTTTTTTTTTAAGTGATAGGGACTCACTACTTTCACCCAGGCTGGAGTACAGTGGCATGATCATGGTTCCCTGCAGTCCTGACTTCCTGGGCTCAAGCGATCCACCTACCCCAGCCTCCCAAATAACTGGGACGAACCACCATGCCTGGCTAATTTTTTGTATTTTTAGTAGAGGTGAGGTCTTGCTGTGTTGCTTAGGCTGGTCTCCTGAGCTCAAGTGCTCAGCCCTTCTTGGCCTCCCAAAGTGCTGGCATTCCAGGCATGAGCCACCACAACTAGCTAAGAATTCTTAATTGTATACTCTTCTGTATAACTGTCTTCGGGCCACCTAGGTTATATTGAGATTAAGTATATGAGCCTCATTCCCACCAGATGGTACCTCTGTTGAAGGCAGTGAAGAAGCCTTCCATGTCTGTTTCATGACTCCCTATGGCTGGCACACTGTTGTGGGCGCTCTGTAGGTAGTAGTGGGAAACGAGAAAAACACTGTGGTTAGCATAATACAGGAAATAGGTATCAAGTGATCTCAGCTGAGCAAGTGGCAGAGGAACTGATTGAAGCAGGTGGATTCCAAGGCTAGTTAGAAGAGAGAATTGGCTGCTCGTGTGTTGGTGGGGTGGGAGGTGGAAGGGAGGGCGATGCATCCCAGCTTCCTCCCAGGGCTCTGCCAGACCGTGGTAGGTGGAGCTGCCCTTTACAGAAGTAAGGACAGAGGAGGAAGGTGAGCTTACTTTTGGACATCCCAAGTGGAGATGTCCAGGACACAATTAGATACCTAGGCTGCCATTCTGGGAGACCGTGATTTGGGAATTATCATCACAGATGATAATTAAAGCCTTGGAGAAGATGACTTTTCCCCCAAAGACGGCATGAAGTGAAGAAATGGGGCTCTCGGTGTTTCAAGGTTGACTAAAGATCCTGTCATTTAACTAGGCTATCCTACAGTTCACAAAATCTCCCCAGGGACAGAATATTAAAGTAAATAAAGCATATTCTAGTAAAACCACAAATAGATTGATTCGAAACTGGAGTTAGAAAAACTTGTAGTTTTTCTTGGTGAAGCCTGTTTCTATTTGTCTTCATAACTATAAATGGATTTATTTATGTGGAAGATGTCAGTTTTTTAAAAAATCTTTTTGGCTCCTATTAAGAGAAAAAAATGAATCCAAATGTATTCCATACTTCTCTCATATCACACCATCCTGTTATGCAACAGAGAATGTTTGAGTACATACTGTCCACACCAGCAGCTACAAATCTGTCCCGGCAAGTGACTGTCAGATACCCAGGCACAAGAGATAAGGAGTTGGAGCTCACCTCCCCGGGGAGAAGCTTTTATTTGCAAAAGAGGGAAATACACAAGAACCTGCAAATGTCTTTGAAGGGCAGAAAAAAATCAGCTGGGGCTCAGAAGGTAGCTGTCCAAGTTCATGATTCCTTGGCCCTTCTTTATACGCAGTCACTAAGAACTGTCAGTTTGCAAACGTAGGAAAGTATACCATGGTAATATCAGTTCATCTCCCGCTTTTCCAGAGCTACTCAGCAGTGCGGTGGATGCTTAGTGAAATCACCAAAGGTGTGAAGCTGCCAGACCTTTACCCAGACGAACTTCTTTGACTCAGGGTACAAGTGAATAACATAATCTGACAACTCACCTTAAAAAGTTATTTGGAATGATTTTATATTTAGAGACTTTTTATGGCCTAAATTTAGATCCATCAAGGCATATCAAGGTTGAGCTATGTGAAATGCAGGGCTATATGGGAGGGTCAAGTTCCGTTCATTTAAAAATACCAGGACGTTTGCTGCTGTCCGGAAGGGGAGCTGGGTAGGGGAGATCTCCTCCCCTGCACTGTAGAGATTCTTAAGAATTAACATGTATAAAGGTTGGGACCTTCCCAAGGTGTAGTTGTTGGACTGGGACCTCCTGAGGCCAACTGTTTTTCTTCTCAGCACAGCAGGCATCCTTTGAGATGCGGAGCAATGTTACCACTTGAAAATGTTCACCAAGGGAAACTGCAGAATTTTCCAAAAGCTTCAGCACAGGTGGCAAATCTGGCAGAGTCAAATTGAGAACACTGACTGCATGTTCAGGAGGAAAGTTTTTAAGGGTAAATGCTTAAAATTCTGAAGACCGGTTTATTTGGTAAAGCAATTCCAGTGGAAAAGTGCGGTTGGGTTACTGAGGGAACCATGCAGTGGTGGTTTCTGCAACTTGGCCAGCTGCCCTGGGCTGACAGTTGAGGAGAAAATGCAACCGTGGTATTGAATAGACACCTCAGCCACGGAGTGACAGTCACTGTATTCTAGGTACCTTCTGACCACTCTGTGTCTGCTCCTTCTGTGGCTCTGTAATACCTGTAATACCTGTCCTGGGTAAGCTCTGTGTAGCCTCTACAGCTCTGCTTGGAGCTCAGTTTTCCTTTGTGTTTATTTTGATCTTGTCTACTTGTTAAGTTAAATGCACATCTGAAAATGAAAGAGAATAATCACCTTGGACTCCTGAATGTTTGCTCAATGTCATTTGACTCCCGTTGTTTGCTGTTGCCACAGCATTCTATTGAAATCTCTAGGATGTATTTCATAATTACTCTGATAGTGAAAGAATTCCTGTCCTATGCAATTCAACAGTACCGGTTTATTACATGAAAAATAAACCAAGTGTGTAGCGTTTACAGAGTAATCCAGCAACATTGTTAATATTGTCGTTTGAAGAGTTGGCAAGGAATGTGATGGAGACTGAGTGTCTTGGAACAGTTTGGTTGTGCAGTTGCTCTGCTATGAATTGTGGCTCTCATTTCCCTCTTCATATGTGGCCTTTGGATTGTCTTCTAACTTTGAGGTCATCTGCTCCTCCTTTCATTCACTGTGCTTTTAGGTCTGGCTTCAGATATAACATTCCATCTGCTACATTCATTAAAATTAAAAAAATAAAAACAACTTCACTTTTATTGGTGATGGGCGTTCAACTGAAATTACAAATCAGGAAAACATGAGCTTCCAGCTCACAGCAGTCTGATTAAAGGTGAAACTCTTAGGAAACCACAGGCTCTGACTGAACATGTGGGTCATCTTCTGGCAAGCTTAGCAGTCACCTGGTGTTTTCCTTGGCCACCCAGAAATCTGCATCCTGGTGTAGATATCCTGAGTTAATGATGGAGTCCAGCATAGAAATGTGTCTAGGGCTTGCAGGCCTCTTGCTCTGTGATACTTTCCTTGACTTTCTGAAATGGCTGTGATGACAGCTGTCTCTCCAAGTCTGTCTTCTGATGGGCCGGTAGTTCTCATTCTGGCCATCCACAGCCAGCTGTCTTTTCCCAGACAAGCTACATTGCCTTGAGTCTTCTCGTAAAATAAAAAGACTAAAGGAGAGGAATGTTAGTTCCTTCTCAGCCTTGCTGTCCCTGGCGTGTAAGGAGGGACTTAAAAGGCATTCCCATCCAGTTCTCTCTCTGTCTGCTTTGTCTGCTCTCCATGCTCTCATGGAGTATTTGGTTAAAACATTTAAGTTGATGACTTTATGGAATATGATTCCCTGGTCTTGGAGAAATAAGAAGATGAATCTGAGACATCAGTATGTGCCACATTCCAGTTCAAATTATAAGCCTGTGCATAATAAGTAAAACTGTATTAGAAATAAAAGCTTCTCAAAAATCCCAAGTGCTCATTACCCAAAAAATGATGATAGAGGGGGTCCCACAAATGCGTACTTGTATATATGTCATAGTATACAGAGACCAGGGAAATAGATAGTGCCACCTAACCTAACCAGCTTTTAAGCGTAATTACAGTGGTTTTGCCAGAAAGGAATTCTAAATGCAGTAAGGTCAGCCATTAGTGGGCCACAGAACATTAAAGACTTCCCTGCAAACCTTTTGGAATTTTTTGTCATTTGAAGATTATAAATATATTATAATCTTATAATAATATAGATTATTATAATCTATATTTATATTTATAAATATATTATAAATATAAATTATGCTAATTTATATTTCAGGAGATAATACCTATGGGATGTACTATAATTTGAGAAACATGGGATGACGAAGGAACTGGTACAACGTCCAGACCAGAGTAACAGAAGGAAGTTTAGCTTGCAAAATCACAGGCTCCACCTGGTCAGCAGCTTATCTTCTTTGTTTAGCTCAAGTTAGGCAAGTTTACCTAGTTTAACAGGAGTATTTAATTTATTTTTTTGTTCGTTTTGAGATGGAGTCTCACTCTTGTTGCCCAGGCTGGAGTGCAGTTATGCAGTCTCGGCTCACTGCAACTTCCCCCTCCTAGGTTTAAGTGTTTCTCCTGCCTCAGCCTCCTGAGCAGCCGGGATTATAGGCACATGTCACCACGGCCAGCTAATTTTTGTGTCTTTAGTAGAGACGAGGTTTTGCCATGTTGGCCAGGCTGGTCTCGAACTCCCGACCTCAGGTGATCCACCCACCTCGGCCTCCCAATGTGGTGGGACTACAGGTGTGAGCCACCACACCTGGCCAGGAGTATTTTAAATTTACATTTGACATTTAATGATTTCAGATGGTTCCTGGACATCAGGAGAAACAAATTCAGGGTAGCACATACGTAGTGTAAGAATTCTGCTGATACAACGCCCTGCTCATAGTTGTAGCCCATTATTCCAGGTAATGCTGATGCTATAATCAGAAGGTTTGCTGTTATTTTGTGGTTTTGATGTGCACAGTAGGAAATGCTTTCACTGTTTTCATAGGCGAGGAGAGTCCATAGATAATGAGAGGCTTTCCATATTAGGCTTTTTGGAGACACGAACGTGGTGATGATCGCGTCGGGTGTTTGAGAAAGTGGAGACTGACTGAATGCCGAGGCTTCTGTGGGGCAAGCAGAGTGAAGAATCCAGTCAAATGATGTCAGCCAAGGGTGGCAAGCCTGTGCCCGAAAACCTGGCAGCAGCTTACCCATACCAAGCCACCTGAGACATTTCCTGGGCTGGAAACAATGTTACGGAAATGGAACTTCCCTGCCAAATTTACCACACCTCGCCAAAGCATGGGCGCCTCTCTTATTCATCTGTGTCTCACAAATAATTGCAGCTTTATAGCACATCTAGTAAGAACTTCAGTGAAAGTGAGAAGGAGTTGGTAAGGCTGAATTTTAGCCAACCAGAGAAGGGAGATGTGGGTGTCCTTCCCTCACACGTTAGAAGGGATGCCGCCAGCTTGTCCACCTACTGTGTGTCCCTACTCATGAGGGAAGTCATGTATTTGGCTGTGCGAATCAAAGAGCTTTGACTGTTTGTTTGTTTGTTTGTTTTGGTTTGGATGCAATTTTTCTAGAAAACCATAACTAGATCACTTGTAAAAAAAAAAAAAAAAAAAAAAATTAAAAACAGGATTGAGCGTGCCTAGAAATA
Organism: Sapajus apella; assembly: GCF_009761245.1. Taxonomy (NCBI): domain Eukaryota; kingdom Metazoa; phylum Chordata; class Mammalia; order Primates; family Cebidae; genus Sapajus; species Sapajus apella. The sequence continues at coordinate 2,725,037 of NW_022436979.1, forward strand.
AAGATTACACTTGACTGGCCTTTCTCTACTCAAGTCCAAGTGAACTGCTTCATCCACCTAGTAAATATTTAGTGATGCTGGATATTTACAGAGTGTTTTATGTACATTCTGAATTCTCTACAGTCCTGGGAGATCATTGTTTATCCTTGTTAATACACATACACACACAGAAGAGAGAAGAGGGAACCCCACAGGCCTTGAGAAGTTAAAGAATGTGTGGATTTCAGAGTTGGTTGGGCAGCTTGGAGCTTTTGTAACACCGAACTTTCCTCATTCCAAGTCTCAGTCGCTCCTCAAAAACTGTGCCATCAGCGCAGGACCCTGTGATTTCTGTGGTATTCTAATTTTATCTGAGATTTATGAGAATATATGAGGTGAAATGAAAGAAGTTGTGCAACAGGAAATTGGACTATGGCCTCCCACAGTATATCTTCCCTGCCAACTTCCTAATGAAGGATGAACTCCAAATATTAAAAAGTTATGAAGACATACTAGAAAGTCTTTCCAAATGCTTTAACAAGCTAGCAAGCACATCCAGTATCATTCATTTACTCGGCAAACGTGTCCTGAGTTTGCTCTGTGCTCAGCATTCCCCTGAATGAGTAGGACATTGACCAGGCCCTCATGGGTTGGGCTTGGAAGGGAGGGACCTGGATGCAGAATGAATTGAGATTCGGTGTCCCCTGAGGAGGGACTGACCAGCTGTGTCTGGGGGAGTGAGGAGAAGCTCAGGAGAGAACCGAGACCCGACAGCGGAGAGTTCGGTGGAGAGGCTGTGTGTCTGGTGGATGGCATGAGGCTAGTGTGGCTGGAGGGGCGACGGAGTGGAGGCAGTGAGGCAGGCTTTACAGGTTAAGGAAGGCCTTGCTTGCCTCGCCCAGAGTGCCATGGAAACGTGAAAATGTGTTTTCTATCAAGAGATACAGTCATAAATTGATCAAAATCTGTCCTACCTGTCTATATCACTGGAGAAATCTTTCTAATCATTTAAGGAATTTTAGGACCCTTACTAACACCTTTCTTCATTTCCAGTAGCATTGGCTGTCTTAGATAATAGTCGGCCCTCTGGATCCCTGGGTTCCACATTCATGGATTGAACCAACCACAGATCACAAGTATTTGGAAAAACAAAACAAAAACAATAATACAATAATAGAAATAATACCAGTAAAAAAGCAATATAGCATGACAGCTATTTACATAGCCTTTACGCTGTATTAGATATTGTAAGTACTGTAGAGATGATTTAAAGTATACAAGAGGATGATGTGGGTATGTGCAGATGCTAGGACATTTTTTATCAGGACTTGAGCATCTGTGGATTTTGGTATCCAAAGGGTTCCTGCAACCAGTACCCTCAAATGCTGACGGGCAACTGTACTCACAAGAGTAGTTGTTACAGTTTAAGAGACTCCTAAATCATAAAACATTTTGTAAAAAGAAAGATTTATTCATACGAAGAACTCCGCTAGTCAGGACTAAGAAAGAACCGGTGGGAAGTAAAGCCATGGTTTAAATGGAAAGGTCATGGGCGCTCCCCAAGGGCTGGAAACTGTGTGTCTTAAGCAGCCCTTTTGCAGAGTGTTATCCCACTGATTTATTTGACAAGCTCCCTTTTTAGTTGTTAGTGAAACTCTCTTGAGGTATCACAGATTTCAAATTAATGTGGTCTCAATCCCGGAGGCTTCCTTTGCAATAATCTGAGACGGTAAGTAGCTGTGCTCGGATACCTCTTACTGCTGCTCTTCCTTCCCTTACTGAATATCATCCTGTGACCAAGTCCTCTGCTCTAATTGTGCATTCAGCCACGTATGTATAAATATTAACTTGTCCATTTGCTCAGCTCTACACCCACTGCACACTTTACTATTTTTACATAAAATATCTAGAACAGGAAATGTATTGGGAGTGTTATACATATGTACCCACTACAGTCAAGGAGAAGTTTCAAGTTTTCTCATGTTTCCTTTTATAACTTGCATAACTGAAAGTTAAACGTGTCCATTTGGTATGGGTAATTTAAGCAGCTATAGGTAATGGGTGATTATTGTAAACCTGAGACTTTAAATAATGTATAAGGAATCAATTTGAACACTAAAAACATCTGACCAACAAAGAGTTCCTTTTATAAGATGAGAAAGACATGGAATTATTTTGCAGTTGCCTTAAATCAATTTCAAACTGTTATGTGAGGGAGAGTAGGGATTATCTGTAAGAGGTAACTCCAGGAAGTCCATGTGGAATTTTGCAGTTTCATCTTTACAGGTGACCTGTTAAAGAGCCTGCATGTCATGGTAATGAGATGTAACAGAAAAGATATAGTAATTAAGGTAACCGATTACCATTCAAATACATGTAAATCACAGTCTACCCAGAGGAAGATGGGAGTCCTCTCGCCGCAAGCTCATTCCTCAGAACCAAAGGGCTTTCCGAAAATCCGAGGCTCTCAGAGTGCGGGTGTGTGCCCACACTGGCACTGCCAGGATCCCCATTACCAGGTGCACATCCAGGGTGTCCAGTGGGTACGAGGACATCCATTTCTTACCCACCACTAGAAATAAGCAATTCATTTATGGTTAGGAATATTACCATGAAAAATGTTAATTTGGCAATGTTAAGACCAAAGCAAAACAGAGTTTTGATACTTGCGAAAAAAGAAAAGGCTTGAAATTAGTGGGCTGGTAGTGGGCTGGTTGAAGGAGGACTGGAACTCCAAGCTGCTGCCATCTTCCATTCCAGCTTTTAAGCCTTTTAATTGGATTGGAAGCTCGGTTGAAAAAAGATTAGAAAAGAATCATCTGTTCTTTCCTCTGTTTTCAGATAAAGTCCTAAGAACATTTTTGAGGGCAGTCTAACTATATCCATTAAAATGTCAAATTCACATATCCTTTGACCCAATAATTTCATTTTTAGACATGTTCCCCACAGAAAACTCAAAACAAGTGTACAGTACAAGTTGTACAGGAAGCTTTATTGCTACACTGTTTGCACTAATGAGTACTTGAAGAGAACACGTCTATCAATAAAGAATTGTTTGTCTGTACTATGAGGCCATTCAAAAGCATGAAATAAATCTTCATGTACCAACACGGAAGGAGGCCCACGGCATGTCATTGAAAGACAAAAGATTACTGAGGAGAATGTGCATACGCTTGATCCAGCTTTTGTGAACAGACAACCCAAACGTGTAAACATATGGGTGTTATAATTATTTATATTTGTAGAGTAAATGTTCTAGAAAGATAGCACCGAAATACTATCAGTGTTTTGCCCTGTGGAGTGGAATGGTATGAGGATTGGTGGTTATGGGGGAAGTCCTTTTACTTTAATCCTACTGCCTTCACTTTATTTTTTAAATATTTTATCTTTAATTTTTGTGGGTACATAGGTGTGTATATTTATGGGTACATGAGCTATGTGGATACAGACATGCAATGCATAATAATCACATCAGGGTAAATGGGATATCCACCACCTCAAGCACATACCCTTTGTGTTACAAACAATCCAGTTATACTCTTTTATAGTTTTACTTTCTGATACTTTAATTTCTCATAATGAATATTCTTTTTGTAAAAAGAAAAAATGGGAAGAAACCAAGTCCCAGACATATTAAGGGAGAGCTGATTAGCAGTAGAACTAGTTCTGGCACTCTCCTATTTCCCAGTCAGTATTATTCAGAATTACTTTTCGCTTCCCTGTAATGGTTACTCTGTTTTAGAGCCAGAATTTCGCCTAATCTACTCATTTAAGCTCTAAGAAAACTGAGCCCAGAGGGGAGTAAGTTCCTGGAGAGTGGCCCGCAGGTGGTGGCTAAGGACTGAGTAAGCCACCTCCCGCAGTCCTACCCCGTCCCACCCCTGGCCCACCCCTGCCCCACCCCGTCCCTTCCCACCTCCATTCCACCCCCACCTCGTCCCATCCCACCCCGCCCTACCCCACCCCTGGGCAAAGTGAAAGTGAACAAAAGAACTTCACTGCTTACTCAGCAGATGGGAGCCAGCCGCTTTGCTTTGTCTTAGAGCCTGTCCTTGATGGGTTCTAAAACTAAAAAGAAAAGCTATAAATGTGTGTAATTCAGAGATTGAAGGTACCGATCTTTGTTGTCAGTGACTGAAAACCAGGCCTAGCAAGAGCCTTGTTCACTGCCTGTCAGCCCAGATAGTGTGCCAGATACACTGGACATCTTAGATACAGATCGACTTGGTGGTTTCTCTCTCTGTCTCTCTCTCTCTCTCTCTCTCTCTCTCTCTCTCTCTCACACACACACACACACACACACACACACACACTAGCATTCTGTGCCTTAAACAGTTGAAAGGAAAGGCTTAGATTGGCAAAATGTATATCATACCGAATAATGATCCTAAATCAGTCTTGTGCAAAGTAATAAGATGCCGCTTTATAAGTATACTTTATTTCTAAAGTTTACCAATCTCAGAGGCTACCTGGAGCTCTCATTTCAGAAATAATTCCAAGATGCTCATTCTGTACAGTTTTGTAGTATGATTAGTTTTGAAGTTCACTGCAGACACAAATGAACTTTCCCTAAAATGCAACACAAGAGCACGAATTAGTGAGTCAAGATGAGAGGAGGTTATTTTATATCCCTTCCTGCAGGCTGTGAGAATATTTCCCTTCAAGCAGGATATACCGATTCAATCCTTACCATGAGAGCCGCTCCCCTCGGGACATAAATTCGTCTTCGTGTATTTCAAGTTCTGGCACATGGTCACATTCCAACTGGGTGCAGCAGTTGACTTTTGTCATTAACTTTCCTTGGCAAACTGATAGCATCAGAGGAAGAGATAAGCTGCCCCTTAGGGAACTGACTGTAATGGGTTCCAGACCTCTGAACGCCCCTGGTGCAAGCACCAGCTTTCTTTTACAGACTCAGGGTTATGTTGCATGTTGGGATGTTTTGTTGTTTGCTTTCGAAGAAGCCAGATCAGATTTTTGTCTCCTACTTCAGTAGAAGAGGGATGCATTTTTAAGGTGATTTCTAGAATGCTCTGGCTGACTTAGCTGCAGACATAAAAGGAGAAAGGAAGAGACGGTGTATATTTTGGCACCTGAACTCCTGTAGTAACAATGCATTCATTCACAAATCTGGGGAGAACTGAATGTCTGCGTTTTAAAGTCTGAATTGGATTTTCGACTAGATTTTGAGACCCTGAGAAGGTTTTCAATATAAACCATGCTCAGTATTTGTGTTTTATCATTATTAATGGAAAACGAAAGGAGATTTAAATTCTTGATAGCCAGGTTTGATATTAGACTTTTACATTTATAACCTCACATAAACTTTACAAGATCTCTCTTGTATAATAGGTATAATAACACCTATAATAGGTATTATTAATCCCATTTTTCAAGCAAAAATCACTGATGCTTGGAGAGAAGAACTAACTGGCACTCTTGGGATTTGTGCCATGTGCAGCTCCACTGAGAGCCGGTCCACAGCTGCTCTTCCCCACTCCCTCTTCTCACCCCCAGGCCACCTCCATTAAAAGAAATGCCAGGCTATATTCATTCCACTTTTATTATGTCTACTTACGGATGCATTTGCTAATCTTTGGTGTCATAAATATAGTGAATAAACTCCTAACCAGTTTTTCCGTGTATTTCCTTAATTTTTAAAAGCAATAAACTTCTTTAATACTCTCTCTTACTCAAAGAATACTAAGAAAGGAAAGATCTGACTTTAAGCAGGAAAAGTTTTGTCTGAGCGCGTAGCCAGGAAACTTCACTTGCCCGGGTCCTGAGATGAAGCGATCTGCCGGAAAACAAGTGTGGGGCAGCTGGCGAGGCCGCAGCTCTCCGGCTCCTGTGTGAGAGGCCTTTCTCCTGCAACCTGGCTCCTGCGAGGAAGGAGTGCTCTCCCTTCAGCCCCACTCCGCACCAATAATTTAAAAAATAAGAGGGAAACATTTCCCTGACTATAAAATGATTTGTTTTGAATATGGTATGTCTGGGCCTACACCTTCTAAAAGTCCTCTAAAAGATAACAATTGTTCACATTGCAAACCTGTTTGCAGAGCCTGGAAGGATGAAGGATGCAGTATTCTGTTGGGAAAGTTAGTCTCCTTTTGTCACTGACATAATTTCGAAGTCTGTCATTTCTAATATGCTCTCTTAGTTTAGCTCAGAAGTAGCTGAGTATCATACAAAACATGCACTTTTTACGGCAGCTTAGCATGTGTCTGCAAATCCTAGCAGTGAACCCTGGCCTTCCGTGGGCAGGCAAGAGCAATGTGCTGAAGGAATTAATCTGGCCAGGTGTCACTGAGAGGCTGGAGGCGGCCAGGGGGTGCCCCTCGCAGCCAGCGGCACAGCCCCACTTCCCACCGTTTCCCTCCCTGTCCTTCTTCCCAGTCCTCTAACCTGCCAGGTACACCAGCATTGATTCTCTGCCTTGGAGCCTGCGAACCCACATTCTGACTTGCTTTTATTTTCTCCATCTCCAGAATATATATCTCCTCCATACCCCCATAAATTAAGTGACCTAAATATATAAAATTGAAGAGAGAGGCAGGATAAAACTGTTTGATAACTTAATAGTACAACTGACCAGTCTCGTGGATTTTTTTTGCATTCATTCCAAACCTGTTTGGTTTTTTTGTTTGTTTGGTTTTGGGTTTTTTTTTTGAGACGGAGTCTGGCCCTGTCACCCAGGCTGGAGTGCAATGGCGCCATCTCAGCTCACTGCAACCTCCGCCTCCCGGGTTTAAGCAATTCTCCCTGCCTCAGCCTCCCAAGTAGCTGGGATTACAGGCACCTGCCACCATGTCCGGGTAATTTTTGTATTTTTAGTAGAGATAGGGTTTCACCGTGCTGGCCAGGCTGGTCTCAAACTCCTGATCTCAAGTGATTCACCTGCCTTGGCCTCTCAAAGTGCTGGGATTACAGGTGTGAGCCAGCATGCCCAGCTGAAACCTGTTTCTATTAAAAGACTTATACCTTGGCACTTTAATAAGTAATTTATTAAAAACCATTCATACTAGACATTAAAATAATTATGACTCTCTTCCCCCATTTGATAAGCGTATAGGTGACATTACACTAAGTACTATCTCTGTCTACCAAAATAATCTAATGTGGAAGTTGCCACCACATTTCAGGTCTCCTGGAAATGTGTGGAGGTTTCCTGGAAAATGGAGGCAACACCTTGCTGTCGAGGGCAGAAGAAAGAGGGGAGTCTAAGACAAAAGGTCCTCTGCCGCTGCTGCCAGCACTGTCACCAGAGCTGAGCTCTTGATACTAGTGAGTGAATCTGAAAGTCTCCTGCCTTCCTGAGTGAGTCAGAGACATAGATGCTACCTGGACAGGCTGGAGAAATGAGGGACGTAAAGACACAGCACACCCCTCGCCCCATGCCACCTGACTGGAAATGCCCACCAGAGGGACATGGACACACAAGGCTGCACAGATGTAAAGCTCAATGTATTAAATTAGATAGCAAAGAAACAGACACCAAACCCAGCAATACAAAGTACCTGCTTTAATGCCCTTAAACATTCTTCTGTTTTAGGCTACACAGTTACTTGCTGGCTTCATGTGGCTTCATGAAAGCAAGTGCTGGGTCTGTTTTCATCGCTACTAGATTTCTGGCACCCAGCATGTAGTAAAAGCTCATCAGTATTTGTTAAATTCACTGGGAGGGCTGGGTAAGAAGGTAGAATGAAAAGGAAAAAAAAAAAAAAAAACACCAGCCTGGGCAACACAGCAAGACTGTCTCTACAAAAATAGGTGCAGTAACTCACGCCTGTGGTGCCAGCTACTCGGGAGGCTGAGGCAGGAGGATTGCTTGAGCCCAGGAAGTCAAGTGAGCCGTGATCATGCCACTGCACTCCAGCCTGGGCAACACAGTGGGACCCTGTCTCAAAAAGAAAGAAGCACCCCCAAAGTTGGTAGTCCCTGCAAGAGTGTAGTTGGTCTTAAAGCTTGAATTTTTGGTTATTTTGCAAGGGGTATTTGCCTTAAGCCGTGGTGATTAGATTTATTCTGCTTTGTGGGTTTTTAGATGAGTTAATGGGCTATAGTTTCTCTTAATTCCCTCTAATGCTTTCTAGGTATGGATATCAAGAAACCTACGTGTTTGAATTTAGAATATTTTATGTTTGACAGGTATCAATGGGTAGTATGACTTTGCACTGGAATTGCCTTTTTCCCTGCCTCAGTTGCTTTTGGTAACATTATCTGTTTATTTATTCCCTGCTAAACCTTACAAAAAACATCGTTTACTTTTAGTATTAATATATCCGTTCTCATAATTTTAGCCATTTGGGAAAAACAGAAGCTGCACTGCAATGTAAAGGGAGAAAAGTCACACACAGCTAATTATTGCTAGGAAAATGAGAAGTGAGCTAGCAGCATCTGAGAGGACTTCATACCTGAGCATCTCACACAGTAACTTTTTCTTTGAGCCAGTGTAATTACTAGCTTTTCCCATGTGTGTACAGAAATTTTTTTGCCATCGAAATTTTGGCCTTAAAAGTGAAGTACAGGTTATCTTACAGATGACCAGTGGTATCTCTGGAGGAAGTCCACAGAAGGTCTCCGAGGCTCTGTAGACCGCCTCCGCTCGCTCCTCCATCAGTATCCTGCCTCCCAGCTTGTATCTTACCAAAGCTAGAAAAGAGCCTTAAGGGCCTGGCCTGGGTGCATGGAATTATTAGAGACCAAATAAAAGGAATGTAGGAAGGGCTGGCTTGGCAAATGCTGTGAAAAAATGTGCCACAACCTCTGAGGGCAGGAAACTGAAGGACCTCGTGTGGTCTGGAGGCCTGAGGAAGGAGCTTCAGGAAGTGATGTTTGATTGGACATCTGGAGGCTAAACGGGAGAGAGAGACAGGTATGCAGTCAGGAGGGATTGCACATCGAAGGACAGGCTCAGAGTCTGAGAATGGGGGTGGGAGGGAGAGGAGAGGAGGCTACAGGGGCTGACCAGGTCTGGTGGGCCAGGGGAAGGAATTTGGAGTTGATTTTAAGAGCAAGCGCAGGCTGTTGGGGACAGGGAAGTCAAGAGAGTCACAGGATTCTGTGTGGGTTTTGAAACTGGCTGGCTGCACGGAAGAGAGCAGCGTGTGGGAGACGTGTAGGAGGGGGAAGGGCAGGACTCAGGGTGGTTGAGACTAGGCGGATGGGGTCAGGCGGGCCTGACTCATGCAGTTCTGACTCGTGAAACGCGCTCAGGGATGGTGCCACCGCCTAAAAGAGGAAGAGAGGATTTTGATAACTCAGCACTGTTCTCTCTTAATCCCTGCAACAGCTGTACTATGTAGGTTGTGTTATTACCCCATTTCACAGATGAGAAAACAGAGGTGCTGATAAGTTGTCTAGAGTCGCACTGTAAGTGTTCAATCGATGTTCGCTGCTACTGCCTCTGTTTACTCATGGAGTCATTCATTCATTCGTGGACTGTGTGCTGTATCTAAGATAACAACTGTTGAACAGAATAGATGTAAACTCTGCTCTTGAGAAAGACTGGGGGTGGGAGAACAGGCAATAAATAGGCAGTTATCTTGCTTAGACAAGCTGGTCAGGGATGGTAGGACCGTCTAGGTTTCTTAGACTGGAATGTTAGAATTCTAGCTCTTGCATAAGTCTTGGATGGATATACAGGGAAAAACACGCATTACTGACAAAGCCAAAAAAAATGTTTCCCAGATGTTCTTTGAGGTTCCACAGGCATCCCCAGTGCGTTAGATCAGAAGTAGGCTTTGTGCCGGTTCTATAGGTGGGAGGCTGAAGATGCGAGAACAGCAGTGCGGTCATTTCGAGGACGCAGAGGGCTGGGGTTCCAGGTGCCTCCACTCCCGCCGTTCAGCAGGGTCAGCTGCCTCTGGGCCCACAAAGGTGGGAAGTGGTAGGAATGGCCCACATCTGACTGCCTCTGTACAGGTCAACCACAGCTCCGCATGCTCTGCTATATATAGTAATGACCTTACATAAGAGTGCTATTAAAAAAAGAACGACAGAGAGGAAAAGAGAATGCCAGCTGAATTTTTTCCACTAAAGCTCATTTTTAACAGATGTGTTTTCTCTGCTTCCATGATGACAGTGTACCAGGGGACTGTTCCAGGTCAGGAGGGGAGCAGCCCAGGTACTTGTAGGACTGTGATTGGGTCCCTCTGTGCTGAGCACAGCTTGCTCCAGGGTAGATAAAATTACTATTTCATGTTACTCTCCTCCTCAGTTCCCATTTTCCTGGTATCTGTGGGAAGAGGGCTATGAAGAAGAATGAAATCACTGTGAAAATACTTTAAACTTTGCAATATATTTGGGATAATGCTAAAAAGCAGTGTTCTAAGTTCAGCAAAATGGGTGATTAATATGTAAGTGGTAGGTCTGTCTTAAATGCTTTACATTATAATTCGTGATCTTTTAAGTCTTTCTTACTACATCGGATCTCTTACACACTCTAGTACCCAGTGATACACAAATTTTGTTAATTTTTGTGTCTATTTGTACAGTGTGTGACCTTGACATTGGTTAATACTCATGGGTTGGCTACATGCCCCCTGTCCAGGACAGCCAATTTGCCAGTTGTTAAGAGTTCTATATAGTTCAGCCTTTGTCCCAGATTAAAGGGTCTGCATTTGGACACTAAATTATTTACATGACTATCCTGAATACTAATAGCTCACATGTATCGAAGACTTGCTCGAACATTGCTCAAAACACTTCATATGTACTAACATTTTGTCTTCACAGCCTGGGAAGTAAGTGCTGTGATGACATCCATTTTATTTTTGAGTCAGTGTATACATGTTGTTGTACACAGTGTGTAGGTTGTTTCAAGGGCATATTCACGATGCTAAGGTTTGGGATTCCATTGATCCTCTCCCCCAGGTAGTGTTCACAGTACCCAGTCAGAAGTTTCTCAGCCTCTCCCTGCCTCCTTCCCTCCCTGCTTTTGGAGTACCCAGTGTCTGCTGTGCCCATCTTCATGTTTGTGGGTTTTCTGCGCCTGTGTTAATTTGCTTAGGATAATGGCCTCCAGCTGCATCCATGTTGCTACAAAGGACATGATTTTGTTCTTTTTTATAGCTGTGTAGTATTCCATGGTGTGTATGTAGCACACTTTCTGTATCCAGTCCACCACTGATGGGCATCTAGCTTGGTTCCCTGTCTTCGCTGCTGTGAACAGTGCTGTGATGAGCGAGCGTACATGTGTATGTGGGGCTTTTGGTAGAATGATTTATTTGCCTTTAGGTATATACCCAAAACTGGGATTGCTGAGTCTAATGGTAGTTCTATTTTTAGTTCTTTGAGAAATTTCCAGACAGCTTTCCCCAGAGGCCTAATTTACATTCCCACCAGCAGTGTATAAGTGTTCCCTTTACTCTGCAGCCTCCCCAGCTGCTGTTGTTTTTTTGACATGATAGTAGCCATACTGACTAGCGTGACATGGTATCTCATCGTGGTTTTGGTTTGCATTTCTCTGATGATTCGTGATGCTGAGCATTTTTTCATGTTTGTCAGCTGCTTGGATGTCTTCCTTTGAGAAATATATGACCCCCATTTTAAAGATGAAGAAGCAGCTTCAGGAAGATTAAGTGATCAAAGAGACTCGGCCAGTAAATAATAGAGTCTAAAATTTAAACACAGGCAGTCTAACTCCAGAGCTTACATGCATAAGAAGTACCTTTCATTCCTAAACCAGTTAAGAAGTATATGAATAAATCTCCCAGAGGATGGAAGGGTCCTTTGGAACTGGGAAGTTCTTTGAGTCCTTGAGTAGAAATGCTCTCCCAGTTTGCCAGCACAGGGGCCCTTTACAGGGGAGCCTGTGAACACCATCCTGCAGTCCAGTTAACTGAACACAAGGTGCAAGGCATATTTGTTTTTTTTTTCTTTTGAAAACATAAATGTTAGAAAAGTTCACAAATAGAAGTATAGACTTGTAACTGTTGGAACCTTCCTTCCTTCTCTCCACAACCCTTCTCTCACGCCCGTTCCTCGGCCTCCATGTTTTCACGAACAGTGTGATTGACTGCTCTGATTTTGTTAGCTAGTTACAGTGGCAAATGAGAAATCGCTGAGTGACTGGTACGTACTGCCTCCAGAAGCAGTGCTCTCTAAGAAGGTGTCACTGTGTGCATTAGCACATTACGCTAATGCTCCTTTGCATCTCAGGGTTGTTTATTTATAAATTATTTGTTTTAGGATGTGTTATTAGCTTCGTTAACATCATTGCGGACTTGACATTTTAGAACTTTTCTTCCCCAACTCTTTTTTACTTATTTTTCATGAGAATAATCCTTATATCAAGATGGAAGAAAGCTAAAAAAACACCAGGTAGAATTCACAAACTGATAAATAGCCCTATTTAAATCCATGGAAAGGTAATGTTTAAGGGAAGTTTGTTTTAATTGATTTTTATTTTACGTGTACACATTAACTTCCTAAATCTTACCTTTCACACCAAGAAGCCTAGATCAGTGAGTGTGTTAAGATGCTGATGGCTGAGAGCAAAAGTAGATGACCTAAAGTTGTCTAACAAACTAGACATCACTAGAGGAAACCCAAGTGTGTTTCAGGAGCAGCAGCAGGTCTGCCTTAGCTTTCTAATCACGTATCACCCGGTTAAGATCAATCAGATACAAAAATCTTCGGTCAGAACCAGTCTTACAGAAGAAACGAAGAATTTCCACTTTCTTGTCTTTCTGTTCACTATCACACAGGCATGTATCAAAAAATACATAGAAAACAAAAATTGGAAGAGTATTACATGCACCTTCCTAAATGCACCTTAACGCTTTCCCTGGTGTTACTGTTAGTGCTGTCGGCAGTGTCACTGTTCCAGTGAGCCTGTAATCAACACACGCTGCTCCCCACACAGCAGCTTTTCTGAGGAGAGCAGCCCCCTGCTCTGTGACTCACTGAGAAACATAAACTCTGATTACTTAGAGCAAAATTTCAGATTTGAAGAAGTTTTCCTAATAAGGAAGAATGATGTAATGTTCATGGAGGGGGGCCAGGTTCCCTCCGTTTGTTTTATTTATCTTAGCTGAATTCCAGGGGAAAATGGGCTATGAACATGAGGGCTGATAACTATATTTAGCCACACAAAGTTAGTAACATCAGGGGGCATTTTTTCTTTAAGTTCTATACTCATAAATGGACTGAAAGATATTTTTCCAGGCATCTTGTTTTTATAAAGTTTGATCAAGCATAAATATTATTAAGATGTTACCTTTTGAGTGTGAAGAACGTATCCATTGTAATCTCTTTAATTTGGCATGTTTCTCTTAGATACTGGTTTCTGGGTCAAAAGATGATAACTAATAACAATACCTTGGTTCAGAAGATTGTATTAACTTCCAGAATGCCCACACCTGTCATCCCAGCACTTTGGGAGGACAGTGCCAAAGGATCGCTTGAGCTCAGGAGTTGGAGACCACACTGGGAAACACAGCGAGACCCCATCTCTATAAAAGTAAAAAAAAAATCAGCTGGGCACGGTGGCACATACCTGTGGTCCCAGCTACTTGGGCCTGGGATGTCCAGGCTGCAGGGAGCCGTGATTGCACCACCACACTCCAGCCAGGACAACAGAATGAGACCCTGTCTCAAAAACAAGAAAAACAAAAAGTGAAAACAAACAAATCCAGAGTGGGCTTTAACAAGCAGGCAACAGCAAATGACCATAGTTTCTTAGAAAGATAATGTGTGTTTACGAGCCCTGTTCTGCCCATTGTCTGGCACTGTTCAATCTAGATTTACTCCCATCCCCTCACCTTACTCTACATATAAAATTAGGCTGTGCGTCTTAAGATGGTAGACTATCATTTTTGTACTTTTGCATTTTATTTAAACATATTAACTGGAGAAAATCAAATTTGTAGCATTAAACATAAAACCTCAGTGTTATAATTGGTCATTCCCTCCTCTTGTCAACGTATTACAACGTTTTTGCTTTTCTCTGTGACATGACTCAGCGCTTACATTCTACTTCCCATGAGAAAAAAGTCCAATTCATCCCTGCCGCTGCTCCTGAAACACACTTGGGTTTCCTGTAGTGATGTGTAGTTTGTTAGACAACTTTAGGTCATCTACTTTTGTCTCGGCCATCAGCATATTAACATGCTCACTGATCTAGGCTTCTTGGTGTGAAAGGCAAGATTTAGGAAGTTAATGTGTACACGTAAAATAAAAATCAATGAAAACAAACGTCTTCCTTAAACATTACCTTTCCATGGAAAGCCTGGTATCTTCTGCCTTTCACCTAAGTCTTCAGAGTGGGCACTTCCTCCCCATGACTGACTGTTACCCATTCTCACTGCAGTAGGCGGGCTAACTCCTTTACAGCCGTGGCCTTGTAGTTGATCTGAACAGGATGAGCATCTCTTTGGAAACAGGTCTCCTCTGACTGCCTGAAGGAGAAGGCTGTGCTGGAGACAGTGCTCTCCTAAGTCGATGGATAGCACCGATGGTGCCCCAGACATGCTGACCATTTGTGAATGGAGACTGGAACAGTTTGAGAAAGGCACTCCTAGAATCGTTTCTAATATTACTTGATGAGAGGTCAGCAAACAGGAAGCTTGTAAAAAATTGGGAGACAACTTTTTGCCATTATCATGGACAAATCTATCATTGCTACCCCAAATATTGAGCCTCAGAGACCAAGTCCTCAGATTCTGAGGCTCTGTGGTATGATTCCTCTTCAGCAGAGCATCTGGCGAACCCCTCGTAGGACAGACGGACAGTAACCCTCGTGAAAAGTGAGGGAACTTGTAGACTAGGTCTCCAGGAGCGCTGTGCAGTAGAAATAGAATGTGAACCACCATCACAATGCAGACCCCGTGTGCAGTTTCAGTTTTCTAGTAGTCACAGTAAAAAGGAAAAGGAAATTTTAATAGTACACATTATTTAACCTATTCAAAGTATTATTTTAACATGTAAATACAAAAGTTAGTCATGATCACTTTCCAATCTCTTTAAACTGGATTTTTAAAATCTATCTACTTGACACAGTCTCAGTTCTGACCAACTACTGTTGAAGCACTTAATCACTACATGTAGCTAATGGCTACCATAGTGGGGCAGTGCAGGTCTGGGGGATGTGGAGTCAGGTAAACACAAACCTTGACACTCAAAACCAGTACTGTGGAATTGATGGTAATTACTCCAAATGCTCATCTCTTATCTTTTCACGTCTGAATTTGCAAACCAGATAGCAGTAAAATGGCCAATCCTAGTGATAGAAATGGAGTTCAGTCAGTGGAGAAGGGTCTGTTGATACCAGATCCTCTACCACAGCCATGCACAGCTGAACAGAAGACCCCTCTGATTCCCAGGGCAGGAGTTGGGGTGGAAGGTTGGGCATTCAGGCAGAAAGTCTGAAAGAAATACATCAATGTAGTCATTTCAGTAATAAATGTTGTGAATAAATAAAACAGGATAATAAGAGAGAGATGGGAGTACTCTTCCTGCTCACTCTGACAGTTGAGTGAATCTTCTGGGAAGTGAGTTGTGCTGTGGAAATGTGATTTTCATTCAGCCTGAGAGCCAGGCACAGTGGCTCACGCCTGTAATCCCACACTCTGGGAGGCTGAGGTGGGCGGATCACTTGATGTCAGGAGTTTGAGACCAGCCTGGCCAACATGATGAAACCGCATCTCTACTAAATACAAAAATTATCCAGGCCTGGTGGCACACATCTGTAATCTCAGCTCCTTGAGAGGCTGAGGCATAAGAATTGCTTGAACCCAGGAGGTGGAGGTTGCAGCAAGCAAGACCGCCCCACTGCACTCCAGCCTGGGCGACAGATCCTCAAAAAAACAAGCGAACAAACAGAAAATCCAGCCTGAAGAAAATGCTTCTTCCAGTCCAGCGTGACTAAAGAGATCCTCATTTTTAAGAGAGAATTTCATTATTTAAAAACACAATACCCAGAGAATTGGAAGAAGCTGGTTTCTATGTGCTTCAAATAACATTTTGGTGTAAGGCCTCAGATGACGTCTTTCGTTCAGGTTACCACTGCTGACACAGCTAAAATATGAAGTATGGCCTAAATCATACACAGTGAGCTGATAACTTAGGAAATGTTCTTTGTTTTCACCAAGGCAAACAAATTAAAATTTTAATCTGTTTTATTTTCATATTTGCTTAAAAACTAATGACTTCCAAAGAATTTGGTCTCAGCTACATGCATGACCAGTGAATGCTATCCAGAGTGTGGGACTACACTGAATAAATCTATTGAGTATGGAAGTTTTGTGTTTAAAAAAATCTCAGTAAAAAAGCACTAGAACCACCATACAGTATATATCTCTATGATTATGATATGTGGAGTAGCTTAGGAGGGAACCTGAGAAATGGTAGCAATATTTGGTTGATGCCGGAGTGGGAAATTGGACTGGGAAGAAAAAGTATCAGATGAAAATACACTTTTCAGTGTTCTCTTTGTATTTTTTGCATTTTGAAGAGGTTTTTAATTCTGATGAAGTCCCAATTCATCCATTTTTTTTTCTCTTATAGATCAGCCTTTTGTTGTCTTAGCTAAGAAATCTTTAACCTGTGGTCACAAAGATTTTCTTCTATGATTCCTTCTTGAAATTTTATAGTTTTAGATTCACATTTATGTTGAAGGTTTTATTCTTATTTATTTATTTTTAGAGATGGGGTCTCGCTCTGTCCCCCAGGCTGGAGTGTAGTGGCCACAAGATTATTAGCTCCTGGGTTCAGTCGATCCTCCATCTCAGCCTCCCGAGTAGCTGGGACTACAGGCGGGCGTCAACATGCTGGCTAATTTTTTAGTTTTCTGTAGAGAGAGGATCTTACTTTATTGCCCATGCTCATCTCAACCTTCTGAGCTCAAGTGATCCTCCCCCTTCAGAGTCCCAAAGTGCTGGAATTACAGGCATGAGCCACCATCTCTGGCCTGCTGAAGATTGATATTAGTTAACTTTCGTATGAGGTGTCAGTTGTGAGCTGAGGCTGGAAATCAATAGGGTTTGGAGGGGTTTTTTTTGTTTTATTTAATCATGTGTATTCTTACCACTTTAAAAAATAGGACTTAATTTCAAAAGAGATTAAAAAGAAATATTGTGTAGAAATGTCTGCAGTTATAATTAGTAGATCCATTTTAGAAAGAAAAAGTTGTTTTATTTTGCTTCGTTTTGAGATAGGATCTTGTTCTGTCACCCAGTCTGGAGTGCAATGGCGAAATCGTGGCTCACTGCAGCCTTGTTCTCCTGGCTCAAGCAAGAAGCTGAGACTACAGATTTCGCACCACCACACCTGGCTAATTTTTTAATTTTAATTTTTAGTATAGATGAGGTTTCACTGTGTTGCCTCGGCTGGTCTCAAGATGTGGACTTAAGTGATCCTCCCACCTCAGCCTCCCAAAGTGCTGACATGACAGGCCTGCAACACTATGTCCGCCAAGAAAAAGTTTTCTTATGACTACTGTACTGATTCTCAGGAACAGTCGTTGTGCTTTAATTCTCTTAAGTCAAAAACGTCAGCTTCTCTTGGGCAAAAGAAGGACCATGTTTTGATTGCACTCTCTCATATGGCCCCTTGCCTTCAGCCATTTTCATAATCTAAACTTGATGGCAGTGTCTTGTGATAGGGTAAGAAATGAAAAATGGTAAAAAGCCATTTGTTAGGGTAAATCTGAACTAATTATGTAGATCAGCTGAAATAAAAAGGGTTACAAAGACAGGTTTTCTGTCTTCAGAAGGGAATGTAGATACGAAAACTTCATTGGAGATGAAAAGCTATGGATAAATTTGCATTTGCCAGATCTGCTTAGGGAGAACATACACACCAGGTGGAGGAAGTCTTCCCACACCCCTTCCAGAAGGACTGATATCCTGCTGCCAGACACATGTTGCAATATCAACAGAAGGTCCTCAGATTGCCTTCCACGAAGGAGGGGAGTGGGTCTGTTGAATGCTTTCGTTTTGTGATACTGAGAACATGTGAGCTGCTCAGCCCTTTACCAGAGCTGGGGTTAGCCTCTTCCAATAAATGCTGAAAGATGACTACTGCTTAGAAGGTGCACCTGTCAGCATGAGCCCGTGTGTCTCAGGTTCTTTCAGGCCATTACCGTGCATGAATAATGTACATTTGATGGGAGATGATCCTCTCTCCCTACTCAAGTTTGGAACCATTTGACAGATAAACTGAGGAGTCAGAAAGAAATGCAAGCACCAGATTTGTACTGGGGAGAACTCAGAGGAGAAAGGGGATGTACTGCTGGGCCTTGTGAGCTGGCTTCTACTTCACTCTTGAGCTAAGCAAGCTAATACCCACTCACAGGCAGCACTGAACAGCTACACGTAGATCCCACCCTCCAAAAAAAACAGGAAGAAAAAGCCCTCTCACTGCACCAAGATCCAAAGAGAGAAGAGCAAGGGAGGGGCTGATCTGGGCATGCCCAGCTCCATCCCCCACCCATATTCGCCACAAAGGGAGGAGACGGCGAAGAGGGCCCCCATCCTGGAAATCCTCCATGGGAAGCAGTAAAGGATGCGGGGCCCACTCCGTCCGTGTCCAGGGTTCCGCTGATCCTGCGTGGTCATTTTGAAGGACAATAGCATGATGTTCCTGAAAGGAAAAAACAAGAGTTTCATCTATTAGGTCATCAACATATATCATGAATGACTTTAATGTCTTCTGGTTCATTTTGACATTTTTGTAAATTCTATACATCTTTTATTTACTTCCATGATAAATGTTAAAGATCAACAAATGTCCACAGCAAGGAAAAAAAATCACTAGTAAATTTGTAACTTTTATATTTCTATACTTTTACCTGTTACATTAATCTTGTCTTATTCAAAATGTATTCACCACAAAAATACTTACTAATCTTGGTTTCCTGGTATGAACTGCTTGTGCTTCTGAGATTAGAGATATGCTTTTCTTCACTGGTGGCCACAATCAAGATAAGATCATGCCTAAAAGGACAAGTTAGGAATAGAAGTGTAATTAAGTATAGTCTGTGTTAGTTTTACTTAGGACTGTAATTCTTCAGCAATTTCATCATATTTAAACTTGGAAATATGCATGACTGCCGATATGGGCATATCCATGTATACATGCCTGTTACTTCCAGGCAGTCGGTCACCTTCTCTCTTCAGGCCCTTGTTAGAACCTGACAGATTTTGAATATATCTTTCTTTGTTCTTTGTAATGTTTACCTGTATTCTTCTTAGAAATGACTTTCTGGTTCAGTTATTTAAAAGATTAAGCCTTTTAGTGAAAGAAGTTCTCACCTTGGTGTCATCACTTGAGAGGCCGGGAGTGAAGAAACCCAGCTACCCCAGCTCGGCCGGGGCCTCCTGTGTGGCTCCGCACCAGCCATACTTGTTACTCAGCTGGACGAGGATCCGGTGCCTTCCACCCACACGTGCTGGGCTTCCCTGTGTCCCCAGCACACAGACACTATACATACTTAGTGGCTTTTTCCATTGTTTGAAATCTTAAAAAGAAAAGGCACATTCTGGTGTACATACTACTTCCATACATGAAGGGCCATCTACTGTATAAATCTTACAGCATAGTCATGAATTCCAGATGTGGTGTGCAACAGACTTCATTATTTACATGTTTTGGAAAAGATTAATAAAGTACGGCAAAAGCAGCTCAATGCTACAGCTGTACATACTGTACTGTGTACAAGTATGAATAAGACAAGATTTTCAAAATCTTTTGAAAAGCATTTCAAGATTTTGCAGCATTTTTATTGTATTGGAAACAGTCACAGATACCATATTATAGAAAACTCTGTTTGATAGAATGCCAGATATAACTGTTGACTATACACAGTCATATATAACCACACTGGAAACTTCATGTAGCTATGATAAATTTTCCTCATTTTTTCCTTCAGAGTAATTACATTAGATAATTGAGCTGTTTCATCTAAGAATTTATTTTTGTGGTTGTAGTCATTTCTCAGGGAGGGACCCTCATTTATTATAGTTTTCCCCAAGGCACCCTGGATAGACCTCATCCACTGCTGGAAAGCCTGGCCCTGCCTGCTGAGGGGAAATGGCTGGCAGCACTGTCTTCATTGCATCTCTTCCTTTGGCCTCTGAGGAACGTCAAGGTCAGCTGGTCAAAAGCTAAGAAGGGCCAAAGCCATTTACAACTTAGAGTTCTTTTCCACAGTCACAGTCTCTTAATTCATGCTGCTAGGCTACATCTCTTGAGCTTGCCAAAATGCATTTTTGAGCTTTTTCAAGAACGTTCTCCTACTTCAGATGAGAGGTTGGGATGGGAGTCTGATGATCAGGCAAGCCCTGACTTCACACCACGGAACCCTTGGCTTGTATATCTTGGCCATTAGCATTTAAACGAGCAATGGTCGACTGTAAGAGGAAATAAATTACCCGGAGTACCCGGATCCAACTGTGCATTCCTCACATTGACTGCGAGACCAAAATATGTAGAAAATGTTATCGGCGGCATTATTATTATTTATTCAGAAATGTTTAGTTCTTCAGTTATAGGCCTATGTTAATAGAAACTTGAAAAGTCATCTTTATAGAGTTGTTTATCAGCATGTGATATAATGTTCCCAGATTGCAGCATTTTTAGATACAATCTCTCAAGAGATGGAACAGCATTAACAGATGAGTAATATTAGTAATATTCAGATATACAATCTTAAAAGACTAAAAAGTGAATTTTATAGCATGGGCGAATTTTAAAAATATGTAAAGGGGACTATTTAAAAATAATCCAATGATCTATTGCAAAGATATGAAGAAAGTCAGACCGAGAATGATTTAGGCAAGGCCACACAGTGAATTGGTGGCACAGTCATGTCTACAAGGGAAAGCACTAAGTAACCCAATGGAAGAGATGCTAAAAGGGCTGTTGGTGATTTAAGAACAAGGCGATTTAGGCTCATGCCTGTAATCCCAACACTTGGGGAGGCCGAGGTGGGAGGATTGCTTGAGCACAGGGGTTTGAGACCAGCCTGGGCAACATAGTGAGACACTGTCTCTACTAAAAAAAAAAAAAAAAAAAAAAAATCCAGCTGGGTATGGTGACATACACCAGTAGTTCCAGCTACTCAGGAGGCTGAGGCAGAAGGATCGCTTGAGCCCAGGAGGCTTCAGGGTGCCAAGATCAGATACCACTTCACTCCAGCCTGGGCAACAGAGCAAGACCCTGTGTCATTCACACACAAACACACATACCAAGCTATTTTTAAGAATTCAAATCCAATTATTTTGGACATGATTCTTCTTGTGTTTATTTTTTTCTACAACAAACATTGTGTTCGAAAGGAGAGTGAAGGACAGAACTATAAGTATATAGGAACTTCCATACCATGAAATTCCATGGTAGTATTTATTGTCTTTATGTGATATGTCTCTTGATTTTTCTCAGAAATTTGAATTAATATTATACTTGGAAAATAGGAAGTAAGCAGCTTTATCAGTTGGTTTCATCCTCCTGTTCAGATATTTTGGATGTACAATATTTAGCTATAAATACAGGTAGTTTGGTTAGTAGAGACCAACCATTCACTAGTTTCTCAATATAATGAATGCTAGTTGATGGTACTTCGGCTGAAATAAGAAATTCTGGAAGCAAATTTAATTTCTTAGTTTCAAAATCAATTTCTTCAGGTTGCTTTGTACATTCTTACAGTTTTCCCAGTAAATGAAAGTTTTTAGGCCTAGCATATGAGACACAGCTCCCTAAAATTACATGTACGGAATGTGTTCAGGACATAGCCGGGCTGTCTCTATAGCTGTGTTGAGCGCCGTTGCAGTATCCACATCGCAGTAACAAAGAGACGGGATGGGAGCAACAGACTGAGAGCCATAGTCCTGAGTGGAACCCAAATTAGAAAGGTCCTCCATGTCTGAGGAAGTCACGCTGCCCTTGGCAAAAACTAGATAAGTCGTGGTGCTTTGATTAGAGACATGGTAACATCACGGTCCTGAGCCAGAGCGCTTCGGTTTAAATCCCGTCTCCTCTTCTTTCCCACTGCATAGTCTCGTGCCTCAATTGCTATGTATCTTTGTGCCTCAGTTTCCTCATCTGTAAAATGGAGATAATAAAAGTGGCCTCTCTCCTAGGGTTTTTATAAAAATTAAATGAGCTTATATGGCTAAAGTGCTTAAAATGGCGTTTGGTACATAGCAAGTGCTGTATCACAGTAAGCTCTCATCACTAGATAGTGGTGACGCCGTTGGCACTGGCAGCAGTAGCAGCAGTCATTCTTGATGAAATTCTTTGGAAAAGGCCTCCCTGGCAGCATTCAACGCAGGGAATGGATGAATGGATGCCCTTCTCAGGCCTCCAGAATACTTTGTTGCTGTCCAAGGCCTTCTTTACCTTACAAACTTCTGGAATTAGATGTTTTAAGAGTCTTTTTAACCACTCTATTTTTTATATGCACATAGTTTAAAAGAGTCGATCAGTATGGAAGATTATAAAATGCAAAAATAAAAGACTTCCTCCCTCCAGCTCATTCCAGTCTCACTCTCCAGAGGTCAACACTTGAAACTACTTGTTTTTAGTCGTTCTGGTGGTTTCTTTCACAAGTTTATGAACAGTCTGTGTATTCCTTCGTTTATTGATTCTCAACTTCCAATAGTGCTATTAGATTAACCCTTATGTTCTTAACAGCAAGATGTTCTTGTTGGGCCTTCGGCACCAACTGGCTAACAGTGATTTCTTGATCTCCTTGTGCTTCCATTTGTATATCTGTAAAATAAGGAAACTGGACCTGTTGGTTTCCAAGACCCCTTTCTTAAAAGTGTTGAGACCATTTGAATGAATTTAAGTAAAAAAACAAGAAAGAGAATTCAGAGATAAAACTGTTGTGAGGGTTATCTGGATCCTGCTGCTAAAACAGTGTTCAAATTGTAACCGCCTCTGTCCCTTTTTCTTTTATCTAATGAATTGGCTGCTTTTTATGTACAAGCTTCCATTTTGTAGACCCTTCCATAATGGCCAGGAATTCCGGAGGATTCTATCCTTCTAGACACATTTCCCTTCCATCCTCACTATGAAAAGTCCCAGGGAAAGGCCCTGATTGGCCTGGCCTGACCTGGGTTGTATACTTATCCTTGGATAATTTTCTAAAGCCATATGCCAATTGACTAGTCCTGATCACATGCTCACCCGGCAGCCAAGGGTGAGAGGGTTGTGACTAGCAGACCCACAGGGAATAGGGTAGAAGCAGATCTGTAAGGGTAGGGAGGAGAGCTGATACCAGATGAAAGAAGAATGGTAGAGAATAAAAACAGATGTCTGCCTTGCTTGGAGTTTCAGGAAACTGACTTTAAGAAGAAACTCATTCAATCCTCCACCTACTAGTGAGTCATGACTTGCTTTTATGAATGCTTACTGCCATGCATTCAACCATTGGCCTCATTCTTCTTCCAGAAGTAAAGCATGACCTCCACCTACACGTTCTTTAACTTAGTATCAGCCATGAGCAATTCCCAGCAGGACTTCCACACTTGAAAGGCTAATACAGACGTGAGTGTGATGTTCCAGGCAGACATCAGTGCTTTAGATTGTAGCTCAACACAGTCACTCAGTGTGGCCTTGTTAGAAACACTCTGTCTGGTCTTTATGACTTCTGCACTACACAATGGACACGCAAGGGAACTGTTTCCTCTCTCTGTACAGGGACCAACTTTGTTGAAAAAGTCACTGTAGAACAGTACAGGTATGGGAAGAATGGGCCCTCTCAAAAAGAGCTGCCTAGAGATGACTGAGGTTCTTACCAAGAACTGGAAATACCGCAAGGCCTTTCTCCTCAAGGCAAACAGAAACTTACGCATTTTTGACTGATAACCAAATAAAATGGAAACTGGGCACCAGCACAGGCTGCCACTGCCTGGAACATGATGGAGTGCCTCACAGAGCCAGATTAGGAGCTGTATTACCAGGTTCACAAATGCTCTTGTTTGGGTTGGGGAGTTTCACATTTTGGATACTAACAAGCCAGAAATATATAAGTACTGTTACTATAAGAGCTCTGATACATACGATCTCCTTTATTAGAAGATGCGTTTCCCTTTCCTGTATTCCACACAAAAGGGTGCTTGGCAAACTTCTGACAGGTAGTAACTGACATCTATATGCAAAACACTGTAATAATCAAGACAGAACACATCTGGCTCTGGTGATCTGGGCTGGCGTGTGAGATAATGCCGTGCCAGCCTTGTGGGCTGGAGTAGTTGGAGCAGGGAGTAAGAACTGCTAGATGTTATTAGGGAAGGCTTCAAGAAGAGATGGGCATTGAAACGGGCAGAGAAGGATGAAGACGGTGGATGGAGAGAAATCGGTGGGAGTGGCCGTCCAAGAGGGCAGTGCATGAGAAGAGGCCAGCAGGAAGGAAAACTCAAAATCAGGCTGGGGAACAGTAAGAGTAACTAACTTAGAAGAATGGAAAGGTGGAGACAGAGCAGCAGTAGTTGGAGATAAGATTGTTAGGACTGTTTGAGGCCAAATTGTGGGTATCTTAAATATTATTTTAGGGAGATTATTTTA
Organism: Sapajus apella; assembly: GCF_009761245.1. Classification (NCBI taxonomy): domain Eukaryota; kingdom Metazoa; phylum Chordata; class Mammalia; order Primates; family Cebidae; genus Sapajus; species Sapajus apella. The sequence goes on from NW_022436979.1 coordinate 2,749,529, forward strand.
TAAGATAAGATATTATTTTAGGGAGAAAACTTGGATCAGGGTGAGAGGAGCCCTGTCCAGACACAAGTTTGAAGTGAAGTAGCTCATTGATGTCACGTGGAAGTGGAAATGGAATTCAGGACTGAAGGCTGGGTTAGCTCAGGGAGTGAGAGTGATGGAGCTGACTCCTGGTGCAAAGAGGAGCATCCAGTTTAGATCTCGGTAGAGTACCCACTTTGAGAGAGATGGAGAAGAACCAGTGAAGGAAGGCAGGCACAGTCCCAGAAGTCTGGGAACAAGGAGAGTTGTATTAGTGATGCCAAGGGAGAAAGTGCTTCCAGAAAGATGGAGTGGGTAAACCACTGTCAGATGCCACAGAGGCATCAAGAAGGAGGGCTGAGAAAAGCCTGGGACTGCTGAACACAGCACAACCCTATCTTCACATTGAATGAAACATCAAATTAATTTTCAGAAGACTTACAAAATCAGGCCAAAACATCCAAAAGACGGGGAAAGAGTTACTAGCAGAACACTGGCCACTCACCACTGCAATAGTTTACATGTTTTCTTTAAGGGAAAGCATTATAGCAGAACCACATCCAACTCTAGCCCCATAGAAACTATTTTGAGACACACACAAAACCTAAAAGCTATTTTTGTCTTGACTGGGTAGAATTTATCTATAGGTATATCTGTCTTAAGAAAAAAAAAATGCAACTAATGTTAGCCAGTTAGTTAACAGAATATTCACAGAACAGATTGACAGAATAATTCTTCTTTTATACGAAGATTTACCGTGGAATTGTTTTTATCTGCCTCTCAAATGCCTTTAAATCTCCCTGTTTTCCAAAAACTGATAGATACATTTTTCAAAAACAGTTGAAATAGGTGTGAAAACAGTATATGCACAAGGTTAATATATGCACACACCCAAATAAAGACCATACTTGGACTCATTTAGTTGTCCAAGTTTACCAGTTTCTTTGAAATTAGTTTCTTTATAATGTTTAAATCTTACAGGGCTAAAAAGGACAGGTCATAAAATCTAAAAGCTTATTAGGACTTAAAGTTGAGAACCTACCCCAGAAAAGATAAATGAATTATCCAAAGTCATAAACAGAACGTGGCAGAGCTGAAGCTGCGCTATCGGAACTCTTCTCTGCTGGGCTGCCTCTGTGTTTTTACTAGTAAGTAACCGGCATGATAGCGGCCTGCTTTCTAAGAGGACTCTGGAAATGGAGCTGTGTGTTGCTGAGTGCCATACAGCATGATGGAGCAAGGAGTTTTACACTGTATAGAAGTCTAGGGATTTCAATTAAATTCAACAGATATTTATTGAGCGGCTTCCCTGTGAGTAAAGAGGAAGATACTGAAAACGGAGGGCTCAGTGAAGTGCGAGGATTGCTGTTTTTTTGCAAAGACATTGGAGGAGTAGATACTGGTGATGTGTTTGGAAAGAGATGACACTCCACCCTTGGTAGTAATCAACTCTCAAATACTGACCACACACCAGTGTTTTGGATGTATTCAACCCAGCAAGCATAAAGCTATGATGGAAGTGATCAAGGATTGGCACGAGCCTCTGTTTGATGAATGAAAATGAAGAGCTGAGGAAACATTAACCATATGAAACCTGAAAATATGCCAAATTCGTCATTTCATTGTAAGACAAAGCGAAATATCTGCCCTTTCTTCCCTGATTCTTCAAAATCTCAGAGAAATTTTATACCAAGACCTTCAAGTTCCTCAACGTCTGCTTCACAGGGAGCTTTCCTTTGGTGTTTCAGTTAGAAATGAGATCACTGATTGTGCCTTAAGCGTTGAAGAAAAGGTTGAAAAACAGATTTTTCTTCAAAAGTGTACTTGGTCTGTGTTAAGAATTAAAATCAAACATTTTCTATTAGGAACAGTCTGCGTTAATTCCTTTTAATGTCCACTAAATTAGCATGGTTTTTATAAGAATCAACTAATCTATTCCTGCTGTTTCCACTGGCCTTTGCATCAGTAGAAATGAAAATCATTTTGGCCATTTAATTGTGATGCAGAGTCGACTGTTTTAGAAGCTGACCTCGCATTCCTCCCCCAAAAGCAGCTGGAGCCGAAGCACCAGTGTTCCCTGTTGGTCAGATTCATCTGGACATCACAACTGCAGCACTGTCAAAGCCTGTCCCTTATCATGGGCAATTTATGTCTGGCTACAAATCCTGCTCTTCTGGGGGGCTAGAAATGCTTTGGACCACATCCTGCAGCCCTCCCAGAGCCAGAGTGACTATTTACCCCACAGAGAGTTGGATCTCCACAGACCTCCTAGATGAGAAATCACAACATCTGGGGGCCAGCAGCAGGAGTCAACTTCTGAGAAACAGTTCACATTGCTACTGACCCTTGACAGAGCACCATCTCCCTACCTCTCATTCCTGTTCCTTCTGTTACATAAGAGACTCAGCCATCCTTTGATATTCCAGAGAGGCTCCCAGGAGGATTAGGACTTGGTCATCAATTGCTCCCCTCCCCGCCCAACCCCTCTCTCATGGTACATGGAATGACTTCAAATAGAGATCAACTTTACGCATGAAGACATACAGAGCTACTGTTTTTCTGTGGTGGAGCCAAGTACAAAGGAAAAGTCTCTAAAAGAGACTCAAGTCGTGTGCTGATTTCACTCAGGTCACTTCTCCCTTGAACGCTCCTCTGTAATTGTGTTCAGTTCTGGCTTTGGAAAGTCAGCACAATTTACAAAAGATTCAGAATGCATGCAAGGTCAAAAAACGGATTTGTAGTAAAGGAAACCTATGTCCTTTTGCAATACATTTTAAACTTAAACATTTTCCAAGCAGTAATCCCCTTAGTTCTAGCATTCTTTTGCTTCTGGTACTTCGTAGAAAATCCAGATTTTTATCCCTGGCATCCCCACAGCCTTAGGGGAGTGTATGTGAATTATTTTTGCATTCATCCCTCATAAGCCCAGTGCATACATTCCCATTTGTCTCCTATTAATCCTTATTGTGTAAATGACTGTTCTTGAGATTGTGATTTGTATACCTTTTCCCAAGGGGCAATCATAAGTTAGTGCTAAACAGATCCTGTTGTTAGATAGTGACCTTCATGCAGTGGTCCTAGCTCCTGTGATACGAAGGTACCAATTAAGCTATGAGTAATGGAACTGTAGAAGACAGTTGAAGCACTACTATAATAAAGTTATAGATGGAACTGAACTGTACCACCTGAATGGGAGGCCCTTGTAGGAGTTTTATTTTCTATTTTATATGCTCCTAGAATAGATATATTTGAGCTCTCATGCATATGATTCTGAGCTAATCTTAGCCAGATAGGATTATATTTTGGGAACACCCAGCAGCTTATCCCCTAATTCACTTACTGACCTTCATGTGAAAATTCTTCAGATTTCCCAGTCCAACATGGGACCCTCCTAGCGTAGGAATGTCCTACTCAACATGCCTGATGAGCCCAGTGGGTACAGAAATCGCAGCAAGACATTTCTGTCATTGTCGTCATTGACAGTGGTGAGTCCACCATGTTCAGTGTCTGGCCAGGTGCTGAGGGGATGCTGAAAGTTACCTTCCTTACCTTTAAAGTGCTTATACGTATCAGGACCAGAGGAGCGATGGCTCAGAAGGTGTAGTGTGGCAACTCTTCACCATACAAATGGCTTTCCTATCACATAATCAAGTATGAAAGAAAGCGTATCAACCAACAGCAGATTTATTCATAGATCACACATGTTCTCAGCTTTGTGATCTCAAGAATTTTTCTAGACAATTATGAATACTCCATCTTTATTATGAGCAGGGGATAAATTACTTGCAATCCAGATACTGCTCCAGAGAGACATACCAGGCATTTCCAATTTACATACAAGTTGCTTTTCAGGGGTTTGCTTTCACATCATTTATTGTGAACTTGGGTTGCAGTTTCCCAGAGAAGACGTGATACGTAGTAATAATCGACATTTTAACAAATGTTTTTTTGTTGACTGAGCACTCTACAGAAAATGACGTAGCACCAGGCTTCTGAGCCAGCCAGCCCTTCACATCCAGGTTCTGCCCTTGACCTCACTAACTGACAGTGAATTTTTGCAATGGGGATAACAATCCCTACCTCCTAGGGTTGGTTTGTGTCGCCAGTGCAAGGCACATGGTAAGTGCCCTACAGCTCCATGATGAGGAGAATGGGGAGGAGCGGTGCTAACACCAGCCGTCTTACGGTCTCGTGACTCAGCCCACCTCCAGCTCTCATCTGCCTACCTGCCACTGCGTTCCCTTGCCAGCCGCTTGCAGTGGGAGTGGGTGAAAGGGAAAATCCCCTGCAACCAGTGAAGCGTTGTTCCTGTTTTTAAAAGGTGTGGTTTGTAAAGTAACCAGGATTGATAAGATTCTCTTCTGCTGCGGAAGGTGATATATTAAGCTCATACTCTGAACCAGGCACTGTGCTCATTTAATTCTCACAAAGACCCCACAGCTAGTAGCCAGCTGGGCTGGGTCCCAGGCCCCTTGATCTGTGACTCTAGCCTTTTTTGTCATGTACCTTTCTGCTGCTTGGGACAGTGTTTTTAGTCTGGGTAACTTTTTCTGAACTGCTTTCATCTAGTGGCAGGAGAGATGACTGAATTGGAAAATAAATTGGGTGGTACATCTCTCCTCCCTGTCAGATCTCTTTGCTCCATCCAACTATGGGGTAAAGGGTAGAATTATTCTTGTTGAAAGCTTTGTGCAAGCCACTGGGGTAAGGGAGTGACTGATTTTCTATAATGTAGGAGGGGAATCTATTAAGTTAGCATGTACATATTTCCTTCCTGAGCTGCCAGGACCTTCTCATCTTTGCACTTTCACTCTAAAAATAATCATGTTTGAAACCAAATATTCTTAAATATGTATTTAAAGCCTTCACTGATTATTCAGACCCTAAAGGCCCTGGATGTTACAGCTGCAAGAAGGCATAAAAGTGAATAAAGTCCTCAGAAGGAAAATATAGCCACAGATTTTTTTAAGTCACATTGAAGGTCAAGGTTCTTTTATGTCACATGCTTGAGTAGTGAAAAGAGTGGGGGCAGACACAGGTTCTAACCTGGCTCTGCAGGAACTGGCTCTGTGGCCTTGAGTGTTACCTGAAACCAGTGTTCCCATGTGTAAGTGGACTGCGACAGTCTAGACGATCTCATGTCCTTCAGTATCAAAACTTCTAGAATTGAAGGGTGGGCAAGAGTGGGGAACTGCTCACAGTTTTTGAATTAGGGGTATGGTAGGTAGAGGGGAAAAGAGAAGCTAGGAGAAATTTGATGGATTCTTGTGCAAGACCAAAGATTTAAACAAATGACACGCATGAGTACATTGCAACCAGGGTCGTCCAGAACCCTTAACTTTTCATCCACTACATGGTATTTCCAAAAAATTCAGTTCAGCTTCATTTTTCAGAGAAAAGGCAGCAGAAAAAAATGGAGCAACTACAGAAGTCATGAATTTCTTATGACAAATAACTTCTAAGTAATTTCCAAAAGCTACAGGAAATCTTGCCTTTCTCCTTTCATTCTCGCGGGCTTTTTATCTTTGTGAAAATCAACTTTTCTAAAAGTAGCTTAATGAGGAAGAAGAAAACGGTAAAATTGTGCATTTCATCACAGTCCAGATATGAAATCCATTTAACTCAAGTGTTTATCATTTGCACAGAAATGTAGCCAGACACTTTAAAATTCAAAATAAGCATTTTTGCTCTCCTTTTCCCCACCCGTATTCTTCACACCTCTCCGAACCACTGAGAAACTGAGAAGTTGCAACTCTAGCAGAGTTCCTCACTGCAATATATACTAACAGTCATGTCACTAGAATGCCCATTCACTTCTGTGCAATGCTACATTAATCACTTCTTCCTAAACGTAGCACTTCCACAGCTTTAAGCCCACTTGGGTTAGCAACATGGTGGTTCTTTTTAATGCCAGAATGAGTAGGCTGACCCCACAGAGAAGTTTACAACCAATATAGTCATGGTCGGGCCTTCTGTCCTGGTTTCTTTGAAGACTGGCTCTCAGGAGTCACTCCCTAATCCTGGGGCCAGGGAATCCTCACATCAGGTACAGAGCATGGTATGATGTCTGTAGCTACTTCAGCAGAGCCACCACACACAGCAGTTTGCTGATGCCAGGCCAAGCCTGAAATTCTTAAAACACAGCTGTGGCTTTGGCCATTGCGAGCCCAGGTGGGCACGGAGTAGGGGAACAGCACCTTTGAGGAGAGCCACACAGATGGCTTCCAATCCAGATGCAGAGGTCAGCTGAAGAGTGTAATGATAAACATCCTTGGACTAGGATGCACGTTCCCCTCGCTAGGAAATGAGAGAGAGACAGCAAAGGCAGGAGGTGAAGCATTTGGGGACTCAGGAGAGTGCTGGATAATGGATTTTAGAGCTGGTGGGTGGCATTTATGAGTTCTATTCCTGGGCCAGTTCTAAGCGCATGAACACAAAAGCACATGTGCTGGACCGTCTACCCAAACCACACAGACATCTGGAGCTTCAGGGCAGTGGTGAATCCCCGCAGTGACATGGCTGCTTTCAAAACACTCAAGTTCACTAGGACCCAACAGAGTTCTTTGTGGTTGGAGTCTTTGATGCTCTGAACATGTTAAGAACATAGAAGCTTTTACTAATTGTACTTTTATGTAATAAAATGCAGTACATTAAAAAAAACAGAACATAGAAGCATCTTCTTGTTGACCTTTCTGTTCCCAAGCAAGCATGTCTTTGTCCTCTCATGGACTTAAGTGTAATCTCTTTACTGGATAATTCTAGAAGGGAACAGAAAACATTGGACCAAGTTTAGAACTTGCTGATGTTCCCACATCTAATGATACTTGATGAAAGACCTAGATACTTTTCCACTTTTTTATTGGCAGCTTCCGTTATTTTTATTGCTGTTTTTTGAAGGCTTGATTTTTGCCTATAGATAGGAAAGTCTGGGGTTTTGATTTCTAGTTTTAAAAGATTTAAAGTTAGGCACAGAGCTTGGTCTACTCATAGGTACTTGTTTGATCTGCTGCTTACAGTGCCACCTTCTGTTCAAGTTTCTTTTGACAGCTATTGGTCCCTGTCTTCACCCCATATGAATAAGGAAAACATCCTGGATGTACAGGAAAGTTTTTGAGTGAAAAAGTAAGATGTTAGATCATTGCTAGCTGCTTGCTCTTATTTTAGAAATAAAAATTTTAACTGTCTCTTCTCAATAGTAAATATTTGGGGACTTAAATATACATTATAAAATTAATATTTTGCTATTGTTTATTGAACACCATGTTATAGATGTCACTTATTCACATGTGTTTGAAATAACACACTATCAGCGTGTATTAAGGTTTGGTAAGAAATTGGCAATTTAGTTTACTAAAATTTTGCATACAAACTTTCGGGACAAGTGGAGAGATTAATTTTTTAAAAATCCACCTGTGGTATTTATTGAATGCAGAGCTGACAGCACTGAGTAGGCAAATCGGACTAACCTAAATCTGCCAAATAGAACTTCAAACAAGTGTTTTTGTTTTTGCTTTTAACTTTCTCATTCTGATAGAATTCTTTTACCAAAAATTGGCCACGAATGAGAGGACTGAGAACGATGTCGAGATGTTTTTCTCTTAATATTTCCGATTCTGTTAGAATGTGGCTCCTGGAAGTCAGACACATCTCCATCAGGCTGTGTAAACGGGTTAGGATCCCCTTATGTGAGGCTGACGTGGGTCGTGAGCCGGGCGGGCCTAGTTCGCTGACTTAGCGCTGGGTCCAGCCTGAACTGCCGGAGCGCCCTCGCCCTGCTGGCTGCGAGCGTGCGCCCGCCCGAGGTGTTCTCCACGGAGGGCACGAGTGCAAGGCGAGGTCTGGCTCACACGCGTTCTGGCCGCCCCTCTCTGAAGGTGTCGCTTCTGTCTCCGCAGAGACCCGCTGAAGATCCAGCAACTGCAGAACCAGATCCGCCTGGAGCAGGAGGCCGGCGTCCGGCAGCCCCCGCCAGCCCGCAGCGCGCCACCCTCGCCGCCCTTCCCGCCGCCACCCGCCTTCCCCGAGCTCGCGGCCTGCGCGCCGCCCGCGTCCCCGGAGCCCATGAGCGCGCTGGCCTCCCGCGCCACCCCCGCCATGCAGTCCTCCGGCTCCTTCAACTACGCGCGCCCCAAGCAGTTCATCGCAGCGCAGAACCTCGGGCCCGCCTCGGGACATGGCACGCCTGCCTCCAGCCCTGGCTCGTCCAGCCTCCCGTCGCCCCTGTCCCCGACGCCCCGGCCGCTCGCTCGCGCGCCCGCGCCACCCTTCGCGCCCCTATTTGGCGCGGAGCCCGACACCCCCTGGGGCTCGTCCTCGCCGTCGCCTCCGCCGCCGCCGCCCCCGGTCTTCAGCCCCACAGCGGCCTTCCAGGTGCCCGACGTATTCCCGCTGCCGCCGCCGCCGCCGCCGCTCCCAAGCCCCGGCCCCGCGCCCCACGGCTCCTCGTCTGCCGCCCGCTTCGGCCACAGCCAGACGCCCGCAGCCTTCCTCAGCGCCCTGCTGCCCTCGCAGCCGCCGCCGGCCGCCGTCAACGCCCTGGGGCTGCCCAAGGGCGTCACCCCCGTGTGAGTGACAGCAGCGGGGCCCCTCTCTCTACCTCTGACCCCCGCATCGCTCCCTCCGACCCCCTCCCGGCGGCTCCCATACCCCTACACGCGCGCTCCATCCGCCCGCAGCCCAGGAGCGCCTCCCTGGTAACACTGCACACATTTCCCTCCGTGCTATGTAAAAACTTTTTTTTTAAAGATGGGGTTTCACCATGATGGCCAGGCTTGTCTTGAACTCCTGACCTCAGGTGATCCACCCACCTCGGCCTCACAAAGTGCTAGGATTACAGGCGTGAGCCACCGCGCCTGGCTATGAAAAGACTCTTAACATGGCAGTTGGACCCAGTGATTCTTGCCTAGCCACTTAACCATTATCAAAATCAGCACTTTTTCGTTTGAATTGATAGGAGATTCTCATCAGGAACTATTCAAAATCTATGTAGTGCTCTCTCTCAGCGATTATGACAATGAGGGCCTTAGCTAGCATTTATTGTGCTAAGCAACTCACATATATTATTTCATTGGATACAACGTTCCTAAGAGGTAGCCTTGGCCCAGTTAAACTACTGAGGATTCCAGGAGTAAATAAACTACCCAGGATCACATAGCCACTAAACAGAGACTTGAATCCGTGCTCTCACCACCAAACTCTTGTGTTTTATTATGATGTTTCATGCCAGCATTGCAAGGGATATGAAGGAGTTTGGTTATTAAGTATACACTTAGTGTTTTTGAAAAACCTCATGAACAGATTCCAGAACTAAGCCTTTGTGTAAATCTAGGGAGTGGAAGGAGGCAAAAGCATGTAAATGTCTTTGTGTTTCCATGGAGGTGAATGAGGGTGTGCGCAGCCTGCTGGAAAAGGATGGTGCCAGTTCTGTTCCTGGCCTGTGATCTCGAGATCCATTCCATGCCTTTAGTCCTGTTTCTGTTTGGAGGTGATCCGATGTCTCTCCTTATGTCTCAGTGATGATGCAGCAGCCCTATGAGGTCTTTAAAATGGAAAGTTTTGGAGGATAAACAGCATCTACAAAAGTACAGTAAAATCCTCAAATGAAATACAGTGCAGGTGTTTGGCATGTTTGGTTGAAAAGTAGAATGAGTAAAAGCTAGAACTTAACTCATTTTACGGAAGATTTCAAAACTGACTACGTGCTCGCAAAGGTTAGGCCAGCACCCGCATCTCAACTCTTCCTGCTGAAATCCTAGTTCAGAGTTTGCCAGAAGCATACTATTGTTCAGAGAGAAAAAGAAGGAAACTACTACAAAGGAGATCTTAGAATTCAAGTTATTTTTATTCATCTGTAAAAGTGTTCATTCTACGATATACTAATGCCACTTAGAGACAAGCACTGCTATGTCAGGCCTTGACGAGATGTACAGGCAGCTTCAGTTAGCAATGCTGCTTTTGTTGGGCACTTCCTAAATGGTGATTACACGAATTTGCAATCTGGCTTCTTCTCAAATCTTTACTGGACGAAACCGGTCAGTGAATATGTAAAGAAACAAGTCCAGTAAAGGAGCCAAATACAGTCTAGTAATGATGTGATAATGGACTTCTGTTAAAAGTTGTCAGTCAGCTTGTCTGAGGAGAACCTGTGTCTTTCTCACCTGCTTTTTCTCTTTGAGCTTTTATTTAGCTGTTGGAAGTATATTATCTTGGTACAAAGAAGCTATTAGACATACCCAAAGAGCCAGTTTGGGTGTTTGTTTCATAATGTCTTTTCATCCTCTCATTAAAGGGGTACCAAATCTTGCTCCCCAGGAAGAGGAGTACTGTGTACACAGTCTGTTGTAGTACTTCTCACATAGAATTTATCAAAGATTACTTTTCCAAAGGCGGTGGTGATTGTGCCGTTTACCATCTTTAGTAGAAACAGCAGTTTGTGCTAATCAGTGACTCTGAAACCCTCTTAAGTAGTTTTAGGGGCTTACCTCAAGTGACAGGAGCAGCTTCTTGTCACCATCTACCACAGCGACTCATTTTATGGAGTCAAAATAGTTGTTACCACAAGAGTCCAGTCGTTCCTGCCGTTTCTTAAAAATTATTGGAGAAGTCATGCTGATTTTGTAGCCATGGAAAACTGTACCCAAAGATAGTCAAGTGCTGTGACATCGAAGTGGCAATACCAGACTACAGATTTTTAGCTCCATGCCAGCCCAGTAAGCCATTATTATGCGGCTACCCTTTTGTCTTCAAGGAATTTTCCTACTGCTAAATCACACACACTTGGTTTGATAAATGTGTCTTTTGAAACATGTTTTTCCTCTGGCATGGTATGGGATCCGTCATTTGCATTCTGAATTAAAAACAAAAATGTGACTATTTATCCATCATCATCATCCAAATCATTTGCCAAAGACCAAGTGTCCCTATCAGGGCTGCCACCACTGGCATCCTGGAACTTGCAGGAACTGCCAAGTTACTGTAAGGTGTATATATTGAGTTTCACGTAGAAGTGTTATTTATTTAGCTGGATGGTTTTGCCATATATATAAAGCACCAGCAAATAGATTGATTACACATGACTCAGTGAAGTAGAAATTCATTAGGTTTTTTTCACCTGCCTTGTTTTACCAAAATCTTAAATATCTTAGTTTCTTAGTTTTCTTTTCTTTTTCTTTTTTCTTTTTTTTTTTTTTTTTTCTTTCAAGACAAGATCTAGTTCTGTTGCCCAGGCGGGAATGCAGTGGTGCAATTGTAGCTCACTGCAACCTTCGCCTCCCGGGTTCAAACAGTTCATGCCTCTGCCACCTAAAGAGCTGTTATTATAGGTGTGAGCCACCATACCCAGCTAATTTTTGTACTTTTAGTAGAGATGAGGTTTCGCCATGTTGGCCAGGCTGGTCTCGAACTCCTGACCTTAGGTGATCCGCCCGCCTCTGCCTCCTAAAGTGCTGGGATTACAGGTGTGAACCACTGCACCCAGCCCCTCTTAGTTTTCTTAATCACCACAGTTGCATACTTGCTATTTTATTCTCTTTGTTTCCCATTGTTCTCATTTTAATCTGTAGACAGGAAGGTTAAGTAAGTACTAAGTTTCTAAACAGTCAGTGGAGATAAGGTCTGTTACTCATAAGTTTGGGTGGCAGAGATCAAAGCAGGGAACAAAGGTCATGGATGTCATTGATAAACCACAAAGCCGAGGCTAAAGACAGTGGGCCTCTCTCTCCAGCTCATAGCAACAGCATGTGGTTGTTGGTTGGCTGAGGTCTGGGGAACTTCTCAACATAGTTAGTTCCTCGGTTGCCTTTCTTCCTATATGCTACATCTTCCTCAAAATTACTGGGGTCACTGGCAGAGAAAATATTGCCCTGCTCAAAGCTGTTGACAGACATAATTCTAAGTCGACTAGGTTTTTTAGATGGAGGCAGTAAGGAGAGCATGCCTTAAAGAGAAATCTGTTTGCACTTTTATGAAATTAATGTATCCTCCCCTCACTGTTGCTGGTAAAGCTGGTGTTATAGCCTCCACTGCTGTAACCATGTTTCTCCACATAGTAAATCACCCTAAGAGCTGCTAGGAACCCAGAAGATCTGGCAGTGCTGACAGGCAGAATGTGGCAATTCTGTCTCTGCCAGTCTCTGAGCCACAGTGCTAAGGCTGAAGGGTGAATCAGATCACACCCATCCCTGGAAGCAGACTGGTACTGTTTCTTCTGCCACCCTCACATTCCTGGAATCCATGCTCATGAGGGAGTGCCACACAGCCACAGTGCCACAATGTTTATGCTCTTAACTGCCTCTTTTATATAAGGAGGGCTTTGGTTTCAAATGTTGCCCCATGTCTGTCACAATAAGAGCATGTGTCAACAGGAGGTTTTATTATATAGGCTGCAGCTCCTTATGGACATTATCTCATTGTCACTCTTTCTCCCTGATAGGAAGCAGGTAGGTGGGGACACTGTCATCACTGTTACTCAAGAAGGGACGGGATTTCCCAGGGTTCCAGAAGAAAAGCCTGGGCAAGAAGAGAATAGCATGACTTAGGTTCATCTCAAAGCTAATGTCTAACTTTAATTTCTTGATTAAAGAAAACTGTTTTAGAAGCAGCAAATCAGAATCCCCTGAGTCAAGGAAAAGTTTGTAACAAATTTAGTTGTACTTTAAGATTTATGACACAGGGCATTTTAAACATTTTTCAAGTCAAGGCCCTGATTAGATAGTAACCAGTGAAAAAGAATCCCACAGATACAAACTGCAGTGTGCTCTGCAGACATCTCATTATTCCTATTTTTCTCCTATTTTTCGAGAAACAGACAGAGGTAGGGGGACGGCTTTTCATTCTCTGGCCTGAAGGGGTTGGAGGTGTTATTTTTGGGTTCATTCCTGTCCACTATCTTACCAAGCTGTATCCAATCCTGGGCAAGTATTTACCAGCAGGTTAGTAGGCGAGGCCTCCAGAATCTACCATGACTGGGTTATTCTGTTGAATCGTCTCTACCCTGGGGCAGCTCAGCATCAGACCTGTAGGCTGTGTACCAGGCTGTACAGAATGAATGAATGGAAGTAACCCACATGGCTTTGTCATTTTCTTTTTTAAAGAACTCAAAATATAACGTGAGGAGAGTTTTAGTATAAAGTTATCTATTTTCCTTTAAATATGAGCATTTATACTTTAACAGCTTTTTCTTCACCATACAATTCAGTAAAAGAAAAATAGAATTGACATACAAAAACTCAGTTTATATATGTTGGGCTCTTTTATATATTAATGTATTACATTCTTGAATGTAAGTGATATCTAAATGCCAACATGTTAATGACTTTGCCCACTCTGAAATTTTGTGGAATTTAGTTACCATCAGATTTCACTGAATATGAGAAGAGTAGAATAAGAGGACTTGAAATGGCTGAAAAAATTCTCTGGTTGATTCTAGTACCTTCCCTCTTAAATCAGTATTGTGCTCTGGAAATTTGAGTTTCTGAACTCTACTGACAGAATTGACCTAAAACAGCATGTCAAGGGAAGGATGCTTTCGAGATTATTCAGTAGCCAAAAAAAAGAGACCTCCTGGGATTTGGTGGTGATTGAATCTGGAAGACTTTACCTTCCAGATGCATATGTATACGTTTTAGATGTTTTTACCTCAACCGCATGAATACTATTTTTAAATGACAAATGACTTACTGTTAAAGCCAGAGTAAACAGATCAGTAATGTGTTTTGTACTGTTGGGCTGAGTGTGTATACAATGAAGTATTTAGTGTGGGAGGCCTGTTATGAATTGTTGATTGGTTAAGGTTTGCCTCTCAGTATGGCTTTTGTGAAACATTCTGGTTTCAGTAACTACTAACTTTGAATACTACTTTATTTTTTTTAAATCGTGCAAACCATCAAAAGAAGATCATCTCTTTGTCACCCCTCTATTTCCTAATGAGTTGCTGCTCTTCATTTATCAAAAGAAGGTGCCACTTCAGGGAGCAAAACTACAGCCATCTTAATTAAATTCTAACACAGCATTAGTTTTGTAGGAAAACAAACTCAGTGTCCAAAATTTTGCCTCAAAACTTATCATTGCTTTTGTTTCCTCAGGCCCCGCCTTTCAAAACACTCCACTTTTATTTCCAACTCCCACCTTGCATGCTTCCCCTAATCCTTGTCCTCAATTTTTAACACAGTGTCGTAAAGTGTTTCTAAATCACGCTAGTCCAGTGAGATGCTCTCTGGAAAAAAGAAGAGGTTCCATGTGAGAATGAGTGTGAGAAAGCCGTATTCCATCCATCCCTGTTTCCTCAGGGTTCACACTGCCCATCTGTTGGCCTTGCCAGCCTCGTTCTGGTCATGGGGCCTCTGCACTGCCAGGCTCTCCCTGTAGGTCTCACGTAGCCAGCCACTTCCTATGGCTTAGGCCACCACTGAGTAGTGGTCTGAGGTAGTCACCTCAGAAGTCTGACGGACCACACTGTCTGACACAGTCCTCTCTTCATACTTCTGTACTTCACTGACTTTACCACCTGCTAACATGTCTTGCCTTCCATTCATCTCTCTCTGCCATATTCACCATAAAAACACAGTTTTTCTAACTATCATGACCTAGTTCAACATATTTCTAGCACCTGGAACAGAGTTGAACAATGAGAAGGCAAACAGTAAGGACTTTTTGCACATTCTTGGAAATTCTGGACAAGAATTCTTGGCATCTTTTGAAACTCCTTCCCGTCTTTCATTCTGTTTCCCTCGGCCAGTCTCGTCTCTGTGACTCACTTCCATGCTGGATATTTTCTTCTGCCATTTCACATCCACTCTTACTACGCCTGGCACTGTTGTAACTCAGTTATTTTCTGAGATACAAGGTGTTAAAACCCACATTTTACAAAGGAGGAAACTGAGACATATGGTCATTAGGTAACTAGCCCAAACCATACAGCTTTTAAGTGGTTTAGGAAAAAAAAAAAAAAAAAAACAGGTTCTCAGGTCTGTTTCTTTTTTCATGCTGACTCTGAATTTCTTCGTCTCCTCCACTCTGCTTGTCTACGTCCTTGTCATCACTCAAGACTGTCTTAGAACTTGCCTCTTCTGCAGTCATTCTAGCCAGCACTGTTTTCTGCTGCCTTTCTATTCCCATTGCACCTAGAATTGGTACCACATGGTTTGTTCCTTAACTTATTCCCCAACTTGGTTATTAGCCTCTCTGATCAAGGACCATCCTTTAGGATTTGGGGGTCTTTGCCATCTCACGTAAAATAGTGTTGAGTGTTCACTTCAGCAGTGCGTATACTAAAATTGAAATGAGACAGAAGATGAGCGTGGCCTCTGTGCAAGGATGACACACAAAGTCATGAAGTGCTCTGAATTTTTAAACCGTAGAGCCTCTATAAAGCTGCCGTTTTTGTAAGTTTAAAATGTTCAAATATTAGTCATTGTAAATAATTTCCCATTGGGATCTTATTTCCCTCTCAAGTTTCAGTTTCAAGCACTGACCGCTAAGACTGGCATATCTCCAGCCATATACATTTGCAAAAAGCCAGATTTGCAATGCAGTGTGTCATGGAGCTCATGCTTGTTGAAGGGAATCTTCAATGGACTGGACACATTCATTTTAGTAGGAGGCAGAGGTGGCCTAACAGCAAACTCTATGTTCAGAATCTAATTTTCATAGCCTTCAAGGATGAATGCAACATAAACTATGTAGTAGACTGTGATCACCATTCCAAGTGCGGAGGCAAGTATTTGTACGTGCTATCATCTATAAGGCACCAAATAATGCATATGTCACCACTAAAATGGTCCTCTTCCAGGAGCTATTTGGGTAAAGAACCTACAATTCCCATTGCCACCTATGTGTGTATGTACAAACATATAAATTAGTCCAAATTCTAATTTTGTCTCATTTTTCTTTGCGGAAAAACAGGCAAGATCAGTAAAGGAAGATATGAGCAATTAATGTTACAGTTCTTCAATATACTAATTTAAATTAAATGTACTAAAAAGCAAAAACTATTAAGTAGTATTGAGACTATAGTGACGAAGCTTTTATATATATATTTTCATTTTTGTGCATAAAATCTTAATACGTAGAATTATGTCATCAGGCATTAACAATCACTTACCTTACAAACCAACTATTCTGTTCTAGGCCTAACAGGATTTGTATTGATGTATTGGCCTTGCACTGTGCCGTGCTAAATGCTTAAAAAATATTTGTCTAATCACTATTAGACATTTAAAAAAATATTAAAGCCAGGAACAGTGGCTCATGCCTGTAATCTTAGCTCTTTGAGAGTCCAAGGCAGGAGGATCACTTGAGCCCAGGAGTTTGAGACCAGCAGGGAACATAGGGAGAAACTGACCCTACAAAAAATTAAAAATTAGCCAGGCATAGTGGTATGCACTTCTGGTCCCAGCCACCTGGAGGATGAGGCACGAAGATTGCTTGATCCTCCTAGGATGTCAGGGCTTCAGGGAGCTGTGATCACAGCACTGCATTCTAGCCTGGGCAACAGTGAAACCCTGTCCATAAAAAGAAAAATATTTCAGTTGATTGATTTTTATTTCTGTGCTAATTGTTTAGAACCAAGAAAATAGAGCACCTTAAATTCTGTAAGTAAAGAGGAAAACATCTTTAATGTTGTGGGAAATTAGGAATTAAGTAACTGCCCTTAATGCTGGTAATATGTTGAGTGAATTGACTTGTTAAAAGAAAGATAGAATAGGTTTTTATTTGGGCCGAAGACAAACTGGAATTGTATCCTCTGAAAGGATAAGTTACCTTGTGGCAGGGATACAAACCAAGGTGACAACTCTATGGAATGTTCTAGAGCAGTTGTTCCAAGTCCCTTTAAGAGTCAAATATACTGAGAAATGCTTCCCAAGCAACAGGACTTACTCTACAGTGAATAGACAGGTATTTTCTTGTCTAAGAGAACTGCGGCTGACTTTTACAAACCAGTTCTCTGCTCCTCCAGATTAGATGACCTGTTATGACCTTTACAGTCCCCTTGTCCCCCCTTTCTCATTTGTGCTGAGAACACAGCTCTCAGCAGAGTCTACCTGGAGAAACAGTGGCATCTCTGTCATCAAAGGCTGCTCAGCACACATGCTTGTGCAGTGGTGTACATCGCACAGGCTGACAGTAATCATGGGAACATGTATGTTCCCAGCCATTGCTGATGTAACAGAGAGCTAGTTGTCTAGTTGTCTTCAGTTTACCTTGAAGGTGACTTCAGAACCTAGCTCTTCTAGTTCTCAGACGTAAGGCTGTAGTCAAATGCAGAGAACTCTCCTTCCAAAATTATGTAATTTTTACTTGTTCTGAGCCTGACTTTTTACATGTGATCTGATTTCACATGGCTCTGGCACAAGTTTTCTTGACAGAGGAGGGAGGAGAGAGAGAAATCAGAAGTAGAGATAGACTGTGCATCCATTCACGCATTCCAGAAATGTTTGAGTGTCTGTTAGCACAGTGATGAACAAAGGAGCTGTGGTGAGGGAGAGACAATTTGAAAGAAGCAATAGTAGAGTGTGATTGCTATGAAGAAACAAACATGGCACAATAACCAACGGGACAGGCTTAGTCAGGGACATCATTTCCAAGGAGCTGTTACACTGAAGACTGATGACAACATAACCCAGGTAAAAGAGTGGGAGGGAGAGAGGTTCCAGGCTCAGGAAAACTAGCAAACTCTGCATACGTTTGTTAAAGGATTGCATGATACTAAACACTGAAGTTATAAATAACTCCTGTGGTTCTTACTGTCAACATGTCTCAGGGTCATTGCCCAGCTTCCTAAAACTCAAAATCAGTTTGCGAAGTGTAGTGTTATTTGAACTTAGGGGCAAATGACTAACAGAGACAAACCTAGAAGAGTAGGTTTTAATCAGTTAGCATGTTTTCCACCGTAGGTATCCAAAGACTCAACTCCATGGAGATTCGATACACAGAGTTTACTGACTTATGAAACAAGTCGGGGGTAGCGCGGTCCCATGGTAGACTAAGACAGCAGGGCCCAGGTACTCTCGGTCTTTGCAGTCTATCATCATTGGCACATATGGGTTCTCTTCTTACAGTTATGGAGTGAACACCACCGCTTCTGGCATGACATTTCTGACACAGTAAGACCCAGTGAAAGAAGAGGGGCATTTCTTCCTTCGGTTTCCTTTTAGTATGAGAGAATTTTAACTAGAGCACCTCACTACCCCCGACCTCCTCAGTCGCATTGGCCCGGGCTATCTCACATGTCTTTGGCCAAGCTAGTCACTCTCCAGGGGATTGAGACCATTTAAATTGATGTACGTTAATTACCCCCTGAGTTTGGGGAGGGAGATCACTTTCTATAAGCACAGTGAAGGGTGAACACCCAGCAAAATCAGGAAAAGTTCAGCAAGGAAACAAAGGGGCGTGGCCAAGAGGAAAGGGCAGCTGTTGGGAAGACCCAGAGCATAGGCCTCAGGAGCACACGGCATCGTGACTAAGGAGGGACGGGAACAGGGTCCTTACAGGAGCCTGAGTTTCTGCTGCAGACTTAGTGACTTCTGTTCCCAGCACTGGTGGGTGAAATGGTGAACCCAGTGTTTAGGTGCATTCCTAGCCTTACTGGTGCTTTCTACTGGATCAGTAAAGTGACATGAGGCACACACTGCCATGGCACATTTGCAGTAAAGTTTTTTGGGTTTTGTTTCTTTGGGGGAGACAGCATTTTGCTCTGTCGCCCAGGCTGGGGTGCTGTGGTGTGACCTCGGCTCACTGCAACCTCTGCCTCCCAGGTTCAAGCAATTCTTATAGCCCAGCCTCCCAAGTAGCTGGGATCACAGGTGCCCACTACCACACATGGCTAACTTTAGTATTTTTACCAGAGATGGGGTTTCACCATGTCAGCCAGGCTGGTCTCAAACTCCTGACCTCGGGATTTACCCACCTTCATCTCCCAAAGTGCTGGGATTACAGGTGTGAGGCACCATGCCTGGCCTGCAGCAAACCTTTTAAACTTAGAAATATCTTATGAAATAACATAAATAAGGAACTATATACAGTGTATATGTATAGCTTAATAAAATGAAATTCTTATCCATTTCTAGTACCTTTGAAGCCCCCATGTAACCCTCCCCAAATGCATCCACAACTCTTCCTGAGAGGTAACTGCTACCCTGAATTTCTGAGTTAATCATTCTCTTCATGGTTTTAACATGTATGTATGCTCCCCTCGGTTTCTTTCTAAAACTTTTGCATATATCACCTAGAGAACTTGTTCAAACACAGATTGCTGGGCCCCAACTCAGAATGTGTGATTCAGTAGGTCTAGAGTGATGCCAAAAATCTGCATTCCTAACAACTTCAGGTCATGCCAATGCTGCTGGTCCAGGGACCACACTTGGAGAACCGCTGCTGTAGCAGGGGACTGTTTTACTTCTGCCTGTTTATAAATAGAAGTATATTATATATATTCTTCTGTGACTTGCTTTTTTTCACCTGAACTTTGTTTTTGAAGTTCAGGTTTGTTGATATGGGTAATGATAGGTTAATTCATTTCCCATGGCTTACTATTCTATTTCTCATTAATTTTTTGTCCACTGCCCTATGAGGGAAAAGGAAGAAAAACAGGAAGCAACTTGCTTAAGGCAGCAACAGAAGTGATTCTGTATCCATCAGGCATCCAGCACCAGTGATCCCTGGCTCACACAGCTCAGGTCATTGTTGCTGCCTTTGGAAGGAGAAGTTCGGAGATACCACCTGTCCCAAGAGCCCTGGGCTTTCCAGCGGTTCAGGAGACTTTGGGACACCATGCACAGTAGGACCTGCTGACCTCCCAGAGCCCTCTTATATAAAACAGACCAAATAACATGGGCCTACCCTTACCAAATCAGGATATAAGGGGATGGAAGAGAAGGTAACAGACTTAATATTCATTTCATATGGGCTAGGCACTATTATCGAAGAATGAATGACAAAGGACCAGAAGACTGAATAAAAGTATGATAAAAATATGTTTCTTTCAACCTCCCAACATTCTTATATGGTATTTTTTAAAAACTTGCCCAAGTTCACAGACAATATGAGGTAGTTAGATTTTTAAAGTCAGGTCTACTTAGAAATCACATCATTCTTTCACTTTATGTTGCTGCCTCCCTAAGACTAAAATAAGATGCAGGCCTTCCCCATCCTTGGCCTTTACCTAACCACTAAGGCAGACTCCCCTAACGTATGTGAACTTCCTCTAAAACCTGGATCCAATTAGTGTTACCTGAACCAGCTTTCACGGTTCTTTCCATAATAGTTGGAATAGATGCAGCATAAAAAAGAGGGAGTGACATGCTGACCCCTTGCACTGTCTTTGTTGGACTTGAGTGTTTGACTTGGATTTGTATGTCTGACGACTAACTAGACTATCTTGTGCTTTTGTCCTGCAGCGGATTTCCGAAGAAGGCCAGTAGGACTGCTAGAATAGCCTCTGATGAGGAGATTCAAGGCACAAAGGATGCTGTTATTCAAGACCTAGAACGAAAACTTCGCTTCAAGGAAGACCTCCTGAACAACGGCCAGCCGGTACTGACAGATTTGGGACCTGGACTTGGAGAATTAGCTACCCACGTGCCTTTCCTCCTTTCTCTAAGACTTAGGTGCTTCATAATTGTCCACAACACGATTATTTTTGAGACGGGATCTCACTTTGTCACCCATGCTGGAGTGCAGTGGTGTGGTCACAGCTCACTGCATCCTTGACCTCCAGGCGCAAACAGTCCTCTGACCTCAGCCTCATGGGTAACTGGGACCACAGGCACATGTCACCATGCCTGGCTAGTTTTTTATTTTTTTAGACACGGAGCCTCCCTATGTTGCCTAGGCTGGTTTCAAAGTCCAGAACTCAGGCAATCCGCCCTCCTTGCCTCCAAAAGTGCCATAGACATGAGCCTCCACACCCAGCCACATTATTTCATTACCCTTCAATCTCAACATTTCTCTTAATGTAAGGATTTGAATCCAGAGACAAAACAGAAGATAAATGGCCTTCCTTCTATTCATTCTTCACTGCTTTCTCCTAGGCATGAAACCTTTCTAAGAGTGAGGAGAGTGAGTGGGAAAGAAAGGAAGAAGGAAGGGCAGATATCTGGTTGGGAGTGGAACAAATGAGCCAATGGTATTAAAGAAAAAAAAAAAAAAAAAGGAACACAGGGATTTCATTCTGGCTGACAGGATTGGGGAGGGAGGGAGAAGGTATGTTCTGGAATGGTTATATACCCAGAAACAGCAAATTGCAATTATAGTATCAAAAAGAGAATTTGTTTTCCATGATATGTACTGCTTGTACACACACAAAAAAAATCTAGAGAAATCATTGGGGAAGCTCTGTCCTTTTCTCCCAGACTGCTACTAGATACTGATTCAGTATCTGAAAGAGCAAGGACCGTTCCAAAATCTTGTTCTGGTTGGTTAGAGCAAGACAACTGAACTGTAGGAAGAAATCATTGTTTTATGGCTCCAGAACTGTAAAGGACCTAAATAGGTCTGGTAAAATATACATATAAGATGTTTTCTCCACTGGACTTAGGTGTTTCCTCATCAGTTTTTTAATCTCTTTTGTTGATGCTTTTCTTTTTAAAATATTCTTTTCTTTTTAAAATACTCTTTCCAGAATATTTTAAGGGGATGGGAAAAGCATCCCCATTAAAAGTCTAGAAAATAAGACTTAGCAGGTAAAGGAAAGGAGCCTTCTGTACCTTTTTTAAGGAATTATCACTGGAAAAATTTGCCTGGCTGTTAAGGACAAGAAAAGGATCTTTTGTATAAAATCTCCCTTTCAGACACCTTTTTCAGAGTAGAAAGCTCTCTACAATTATGTTTTCTGAGAATTTTAATTATCAAACATTGACAAATAAAACTGTGAGAACAGACCACACTTGATTAGAAAGGTGGAGAGCAGAGGAGGGGTGCCAAATGCTGACTTTAATAGGGTATCTTAATCTGATTAAGAAAAATTAAAATTTGAATGAAGGTTTGTGTTAGTTACTGATTTCACTGAATACAGAAGATTTTCACAAAAGGAAAATATTTTCTCCCTGAAATAAGTGATTACATGTGTAAATGTACATACTCTGGAAGTTTTCCCTGGCTCTGTCAACTAAAGCCTTTAAAAGATTAAAGTAAATACATATGGGAACTTTTCAAGCCAGGTAAGGCATCCCTCCAGCTTTTTTTCTTTTTGGCTATTCATGTCAATATTCCTTATAGACTAAGATTCTCTTGGTTAAGGTAAGACTTCCATAAGCTATTGGTCAACCCACGTTCCATATATTGTATGTATATTTATATTCATCTGTTTAGCGGTGAATAACAGTAAGTTCCACGGGTATCCACATTTGACAGCTTAAAATGACAGGTAAGGTTTCCCTTTGTAGAAATGGCATTCTAAACTTTGTCCTAATATTATATATTATTCTCTTATTTTTGGCATCTGTAGACAAGGGCTTTTATAGCCACATGGCATAGTGACTTAGAAACAAAACTGTGAAGTATATTTGGCTTCTAGTGGTCGCAGGTGCATTCTGGTGAAGGAATAGATATGAAATTGATATTTCTGCTTATAAGAAACAGTGGAAAACAGCCCTGCCTTTGATGCGTTACAATTCTCCATGAAAAGATTAGGAAAGCTTTTTAAGAGATCAGGTATTTAAGACTCTGAAAACCAAATTCACTGATTTTTAGTAGGTGTGAGAAAATTAATTTAATAATAGCAGTGGACTCAGATGCTTCATGCAACACTCAGACTCCTACCGCTGCCTCTTCTTGTCCTCTGCCCTTTCGTTATTAAGTGAAATAATTGAACTGCAGGACTAGTTGTCATTTGGCGCTTGACTTCTTTCACTTCCCGGTTTCAGCTGGGATTGAGACCAGCAATTACTGGAAACTGTAAATTTACCCAACATATTTTCCTGACTAGAGAGCTTCCAATCAAATTTGCATTTATATTTAGAAGTTTGGAAGCTTATCTGAAATAATTTCTGTACATTTTTTAGATTCCACCTTACCAATTATTCTCTATTTCTAATCAAACACTTGCTTATAAAATGCCCCTGATGAGACAGATGGTGTCTGAAAATTACCTCCAGACCCTTATGTCTAAGGCACTTTAGAATGAGTATTGAAGAGTAGGTATCACCCCAATGGTCAAACAAAAATGTTGGCATTTCTTATGCATAACAGTGGCGTAGCTAAAATGGTCTGAGTCAGTTCCAAAGTGCTGGCTGCAAGACAGAAGAACACTATCCCTTTCTTTGCCTGATGGGCAAGCAGTCTGCATCTGAGTCAAGTCGTGAAGTGAGGCTGTTGGCTTTGGCAAGTGTCTTGCATAATCCTCCTGCTGCTTCAGCTGTGTCCATCATTCTCTGGGGATTAAGATAGTTGCCTCCAATCTGCTACGTTACACAGCAGCCTGGAAAATGCTCTTAGAGGTGAGAACGCCAAAGCAGACAGGACCACCATTGCCGGCTCATCCAAATCTTCCTTTAGCTGACACTTACTGAGCACATACTGTTAAATAACTGATAGAATTATTTCCATTAGTGATACCTGTTCTTTTCTTTTTAGTCAGTTCATTCTCCTTTTGAGTATCTTTGTTTTTTTCTTTGTTCTGAAGCTGATGGATAGCTATAAAAATAACATTTCTTTTAAATTGTATTTTGCTGTTTAAATATCTTTTTTTCTATGTTTTTTCGTTAAGGACATGTCAAATCTTTTCTCTGTGATTTCTGCCTTGTCGCCTATTGCTCACTCTAAATTTATGCTGTTCCAGTTGGTGGCTCTTTGGATTAGGCCATTGGTACTGGAAAGGGAGGTAAAAGGTAGAACAGGTGAAACAAGAAAAAGAAACAGGCAGGTGTCTGAGGCTGGAGAGAGAACAGTTAACGGAAAATCGCTCAAGGGTGTTTTGTTTTTTACTTTTTCTTAAAGCAATATATGTTTGTGATTTTTTTCTAATTTTGTATTTTTTGTGGCTCACTTTGTTTAGAGGTTAACATATGAAGAAAGAATAGCTCGTCGACTGCTAGGTGCTGACAGTGCAACCGTCTTCAACATTCAGGAGCCAGAAGAGGAAACCGCTCATCAGGTACCATGTTGCTCTGGACTTAGAGTAACATTTATTCCCGTTTTTCCATCTTCCTTATGGACACTGTTCTTGGGATTCATTCTGTGGAGAGTAGCGGGAAAGTCACAGAAAAGCAATATTAATTTCATCAGTCAACCTCACAGCTAATTTTTATTGAACACATACTGTGTTAAGTGGCTGAGAGAATTCTTTCCATCAGTGATACCTGTTCTTTTTATCTTCTTAATTATTCTCCTTTCCACTACGTTTCCATTTTCCTGTCCTGTGTTTTATGCAAAATAATTTTGTGTGGAGAAACACGTTTTCACTGACACTGAAATAGCTAGTGAATATTTCCCATTAGAGTTGGCCCTCGAACAATGCAGGAGTTAGGGGTCCAACCCCGTGCACAGTTACAAACCCACATACAACTTTTGACTCTTCAAAAACTTAACAACTGATAGCCTCTTGTTGACTGGAAGCCTTACCGATAACGAAGAGCTGATTAACACATATTCTATATGTTTTATGTATTATAGACTGTATTCTTAAAGTAAGCTAGAGAAAAGGAAATGTTACAAAGAATGTCTTAAGAAATAGAAAATGCATTTCCAATTAAGTGGAAGTGGGTCATCATAAAGGCCTTCTTCCTCCTCATCTTAAATTAGAGTAGTCTGAAGAGAAGGAGGAAGAGGAGGAGTTCATCTTGCTTGTCTCAGGGGCTGCAGAAGAGGAAGGCAATCCACATACAAGTGGATCCATGCAGCTCAAACTTGTGTTGTTCAAAGGTCAACTGTTTATTTTTAGTAGCTAGTCAAAGTAAAACACCTATGTATAGAAAAGACAATCTCTTTATCTTTTCTCATGTGTATACAGATGCTCTTCAACTTAGTATGGGGTTATGTCCTGATGTTGAAAATATTGTAAGTTGAAAGTGCATTTAAGGCCAGGCACAGTGGCTCACGCCTGTATTCCCAGCACTTTGGGAGGCCAAGGCAGGTGGATTACCTGAGGTCAGGAGTTCGAGACCAGACTGACCAACATGGTGAAACCCTGTCTCTGCTAAAAATACAAAAATTAGCTGAGTGTAGTGACATGCGCCTGTAGTCCCAGCTACTCAGGAGGCTGAGACACGAGAATCACTTGAACCCAGGAGGCAGAGGTTGCAGTGAGCCGAGATCAGACTACTGTACTCCGCCAGAGCAAGACTCCATCTCAAAAAAAAAGTGCACTTAATACACCTAACCTACCAAACATCATAGGTTAGCCTAGCCTATATTAAACGTGCTCACAACACTTACATTAGCATATAGTTGGGCAAAACCATCTAACACAAAGCCTATCAAAAATAAAGTGTTGAATATGTGATTTCTGGAGTATTGTACTGAAAGTGAGAAACAGAATGGTTGTGTGAGTACTCACAGTACAGTTACTACCAAATGCATATTGCTTTCACACCATTATAAAGTTAAAAATATTTTTAAGATAACTACAGTTGGGGACCATCTATAGCTATAAATCACTAATCAGCAGAAGGAACTAAAAAGCTATTTTTGTTCCCCTGCTACCACCAAAAAAGGTCACTTCGTGGATTTGGTATGAGCTGCTTTATAATATCTATTGCTTCTATTCGGAGTTTGAAAATACAGTCTAAAGAGAAAAGAAAGTATTAAAACAAGTGTAAAGGGTCAAGTAAACTCATGTCTGTTGAGAAATGGGTCATCTTTCAAAATCTGAAAGTTTTGCTGTGCTCAGTATTGCTAGCACAAAGCTTTCACTTAAGGAAAATTGGAAATCTTGCTGCATTCTTGCTATTTCTGTTAATAGTCTTCACATCTCTTTTTCTACCATTACAGGACATTGGGTCTCCTCATGCTTCTGTAGGGAGTCCTCTGGATGGTCAAAAGGTTAAGCTTTTCACCTTTCTTCTCCTTTCAGTCTTTCGCTGTGTCTGTTTTCTTCTGTTCTTTCTGTTTTACATGTGTCTGTCTTTTCTGCTGTATATTAATTATAAATGCTATGGCCAGTATCTATTTCATTTAATATCAGATGTACAAAATTACCGCAACATGAGTTTTCTTGTCATGTATTTACCATCTTGAATTTATTTATTTTTTTGAGATGGAGTTTGCTCTTGTTGCCCAGG
Organism: Sapajus apella; assembly: GCF_009761245.1. Taxonomy (NCBI): domain Eukaryota; kingdom Metazoa; phylum Chordata; class Mammalia; order Primates; family Cebidae; genus Sapajus; species Sapajus apella. The sequence continues at coordinate 2,775,760 of NW_022436979.1, forward strand.
CTGAAGTGATCTCAGCTCACTGCAACCTCCACCTCCCAAGTTAAAGCAATTCTCCTGCCTTAGCCTCCCAAGTAGCTGGGATTTACAGGTGCACACTAACATGCCTGGCTGATTTTGTATTTTTAACAGAGATGGGGTTTCACCATGTTGACCAGGTTGGTCTCGAACTTCTGACTTCAGATGATCCACCCACCTTGGCCTCCCACAGTTCTGGGATTACAGGCATGAGCCACAACAGTGTCTGGCCTCCAGCTTGAATTTAATTCTGCATTAAATTGCTGGATCCAATTGCTGGATACTCTGAACATTAAATCAAGAAAAGTTTTTCATTTATTAGACCTTTCTATAGGAAAAAAGTGCTGATTCTTCAAGTGATTAATATGATAGCAACTAGATGAAGCAAAACAACTTGTGGTATATTTCCTGAAGTTTTATTCGTTATGTTGTATTTCTTCCCTCAAACCAACAAACTGTTTTTAAACACTGAGTAATTTCTTTATGAGAAAACATAGTTAAAATTATCTTTCATTTAATATTAAATGGGGAATATTTTACATAGGCTGCCTTGTCTTCATTTCACTTTTTCTTTTTGTTTTGGAGACGGGGTCTCACTCTTTTGCCCAGGCTTGAGTGCAGTGGCACAGTCACAGTCCACGGCAGCCTCAACTTCCCATGATCAAACGATCCTCCCACCTCAGCCTCCCAAGTAGCTGGGACAACAGGCATGTACCCATGCCCAGCTATTTTTTTTTTTTAATTTTTTGTAGAGATGGGGGTCTTACTTTGTTGCCCGGGCTGGTCTCAAACTTCTGGCCTGAAGCAGTCCTCCCGCCCTGGCCTCTCAAAGTATTCGGAATTACAGGCATGAGCTACTGTACCAGGTCTTTATTGCACTGTATAGGCAAGGAAATTGTAGGATCCACCTTAATCACCACAGGAATGTCGATAGGTTGTTTTTTTTTCTTAAGCAAAATTTTGACTAGACTGTCAGTCCTATTTTTTCTTCTAAGGATGGTGGGTTCCTAACAGCTGCAGAGCTAAGGAGGAGGCCCCTGCAAGGCAGGGATTGTTATAGGTGAGATTAAAAAAAAAAAACATGGTACCATTTTTTCCATTATTCTTTTGCTAAAATAGTATGTAATATGGCAGCTGCTTGCCACATGTACTGTTAGCCTTCTGGAGAGAGGCACCACCCCGCATCAGCTTTTACAGAAGGAAATCAGCGTTCCATTATATTTTATTGTTAGCAATAGTTTAGGAATACATAGCTTTGCTTTTGCCTTTTTCTTTCCTTCCCTTTCCTTCCCCTTGCCTGAGAGAAAAGAAGGAAAAAATATTCATCTTTTCCCCCCCCTCTTTTTGGATGATAGGGCTTTGAAGACAATCTGAAATACCATATAAACTCACTTCCAGATGTTTTTTGTTTCATATGGAATTGAATTGGGCTCAGGCTGTGTTTTTAAGCTCTATGGTAAAAATATCAGTCTTCTAGTGCCTTACTGGGGACAGCGGTAGAATCGACACTGTCAGTAGGGATTGAGTCTGCTAACTTAAATTCTCCTTGATACAGGAATACAAAGTCTCCAGCTGTGAACAGAGACTCATCAGTGAAATAGAGTACAGGCTAGAAAGGTCCCCTGTGGATGAATCAGGTGATGAAGTTCAGTATGGAGATGTGCCTGTGGAAAATGGAACGGCACCATTCTTTGAGATGAAGTTGAAACATTACAAGATCTTTGAGGGAATGCCAGTAACTTTCACATGTAGAGTGGCTGGAAATCCAAAGCCAAAGGTGAGTCGGGAACATGGCTTTTTAAGAGTCATTCTCTGAAGAAAAGTTTAGCGTCCAAAACATAGCATGCCAGTACAAGGAAGAGATACAAACAATCTTTCTCAATACCCACAATATAAGGGGTTTTAAATATTCTGAAGTTCTGGGCCACCTTCAGGAGGCATAAGAAACTGAAAAAGGTGGTTGGGGGAGTGGAGTTTGAGTTTGAAGACTACAGTACAGAATAATCAACAAGGAGCCCTTCACACACCTATAGATTTATTCCTCATCGTTACTCCTAATTGCGAATAACTAGACTGAGTTCTGTGAGGTGAGCTGACTTTCCGAGGTCAGAGAGCCCGGTGAGTGGCCAGGTCTGCATATGAACCAGTGCTCTGTACCATACAGAGAAGTAACACTCACCACTGGTTGTTCCAGTCTTTAATCTACAAAACCAAGGCTGTTTATATTAAGAGAGGGAGGTGGGGTGAAGAATATTGTTTAGAATGGATAATAGAAACTTGTGATGGCATGCAGGACCAGGCTGACTGGATGGGAGCCCTCTCCATACAAACATTTGGAAATGCTGGCTAAGGAGCTGCCCTAACTTTACAGGAAGGACCAGAATAACTGTTTACTAGCCCAGCAAAGCAATAAACAGGAGTACACTTTTCCCTAGAACTTGAATGAAAAAAATATAAAAGGCAAAAAATTAGAACCCCTAAACTACACTATCACATGATAGGGAGCCAAAAGCTGAGAAATTAATGTGAAATTTAGTCCTGGATGATTAAAATTCTTAGAAGCAAGCAAACAGTTGCCTTATATAAAGGTAATAATATGTGAAGAAAGAACCATGAGGAGAGTTGTTAGGCTGTCTTTGCATTAGTACAAAGGGATTCCTAAGACTGGGTAATTTATTTTAAAAAACAAACAAACAGGTTTTATTGGCTCAGCTCTGCATGGTATACAGGAAGTGTAGTACCAGGATCTGCTCCTGGTGAGGCCTCAGGAAGCTTACAGTGATGGCAAAGGGGGAGAAGGTGACTCACGCGGCGAGAGTAGGAGCAAGAGATAGAAGTGGCGGAGGGAAGGCTCCAAACTTTTAAACAGCCAGATCTCCTGTGAACTAACTGAGTGAGAACTTATCACCAAGGGGACGGTGCTAAACTATTGATGAGGGATCTAGACCCATGATCCAATCATCTCCCCCCAGGCTCCACCTCCAACACTGGGAATCCCATTTCAGCATGAGATTTGGAGGGGACAGACATCCAAACCATATTAAGAATCAATAGCACAAGAAACAGAAAAACAGAAGGCCAAGTATTGCACAATATTGAACAATCTTAAGTAGCCTCTAAAATAACTTTAAAATGATTGAAACAATTTTTAAAAGAATGGAAACTATAATGAAAGAACAAGATAGTATCAAAAAATGCAAATTTATTATATAAGCATAGAGCAATATATTCAGCGAAATAAAAAGCTTCGTTGTGGCATAAAATGAAAGAACAGAAAGTGACAAAAAAGTAAAAGACACTTGATGCTTTTAGGTGTTAATTTCCTATAGTTCCATGCATTGTTTTGTTTTCCCATTATGCAAGTTTTACCATCATATTCTTTCTTAAGACTGAATTGCAACCCCAAAGTCAAAGATCAAAGAAAATAGCCTTGAATTTTCAAACCCTGTCTACTTCCTAATAAAATGGAATTTTTAAAGTAAACTCCATTGTTATAGAAAACTTGTTACCACATTCTTGGCATAATTTGCACAATAGCTGTGTATCCACACCATGTTATCAAATGCATGCATTAAAAATAAATTTGTAGCTTATGAATGAAATTCAACAACGAATCATATCTTGAACTTCCAAAATATTCATAAAAAGATTCTGTATTATTTTCAAACCTTACACAAGGCTTAAGATCACTGATCAAGTTCTAAGATGATTGATTCTTATAGAATACTACTTTAACTTGAAAGATGGGCTTTTGTTTTTAACATAACTGTACTTTTTTCCTAATACAAATTTAAATGTTTCACAGCTATTAGAGACTTAATCGTTTAAACTTTTTATTGTTAAATGTTCTTCATTCATCCTTCCTTTCTCTCACTCAGTCTTTATCCTGCCATCCTTTTTCTTCCCTCTGATTTATTAAAGGTCTACTTTGGCATATGCCATATAAATTACATTAGGATTGTTAAAGTATGGAATATTCATGTTTAAAGAAATACATGTTTTTTAGGCTTATGTCTTAACATATTTTATTCCTCCTTTGGCATGCTTATTCTAGTTGAGCCATAGGAAGATTGAAAATAATTTCTTATTTACCCTCTTCTCATTCTTGTGCCCTCCCAAATTTCTCCCTCCATTAGTAGGCTTGGTAAAATTTTGGAAATATTTCTTAGATCTTATTTGAAAGTTGTATGCCAAGTATAATGGAAGTCAAAAATACAATTAAAGGAAAGAAATAATTCAAGAATTGGCATTGTGGCAAGAATGCAAAAGGAAGAACTTGTATACTTATTACACCTTCTCTGTTCTATCAGAAGTAGTCAACCATGGCCAGGCATGGTGGCTTATGCCTGTAATCCCAGCATTTGGGAGGCTGAGGCAGGCAGATCACTTGAGGTCAGGACTTTGAGAACAGCCTGGGCAATATGGTGAAACTCCATCTCTACTAAAAATACAAACATTAGCTTAGCATGGTGGTGCACACCTGTAATCCCAGATACTCAGGAGGCTGAAGCAGGAGAATCACTTGAACCCAGGAGACAGAAGTTGCAATGAGCCAAGATCATACCACTGCACTCCAGCCTGGGTGACAGGGCTAGACTCCATCTAAAAAAAAAAAAAAAAAAAGAGTCAACGACTAAAAAGAGTATGATAATTATGAAGTATGATACTTTACATAATTTAATTTTTAGAGCTGAAAGTTACTAGTCCTGTCGATGATTACTTTTTAGATTCTAGAGTTTAATAATACAGTTTCTGTAAATTTGGAGCTATCTGAAAAATACGAGTTTGAAAAGTTACAGCAGTCATCATCCTGATAATTCATGCATTTATTTAGTGCTATACATTTCTAGTCTTTTCCTTTCTTAGGATGGAGGTTTCGAAAAGATTTTTCAGATTCAAATACTTTGACAGACAGTTGAATTTGAATCCCAGTTTATGTTACCAATTTATATACTGATTTACCTTAAGGAAGAAGTTTTTTAACAACAAAAGGGTCTAAAGTATATTTCTTTTGTTAGGAATCAGTTAGGAATACTTTTGGCTGCAAGGAACAAAAATGACAACAAAGAACTTGCTGTGGCTTCAAAAAGGAAAAGTTTATTTGCTTATGTAATAAATCTGGAGGTGGGTTGATGTAGCTGTTAATTCATCACCTCAGCCATGTTAGGGCTATTGGCACTGATTCATTATGATGGGCCTGTCTTTCAACTGTGTTTTCATAACTTAAAAATAATAATGAGCTTGGCTGGGCATGGTGGCTCACACCTGTAATCTTAGCTACTCTGGAGGCTGAGGCAAGAGAATCATTTGAACCTGTGAGGCGGAGTTTTCAGTGAGCCAAGATTACATCACTGCACTCCAGCCTGGGCAACAGAGCGAGACTCCGTCTCAAAAAAAAAAAATAGAACTCAGACACCCATGGACAACTGGTTTTGTTTTGGCTCAAGCCTGTAATCCCAGCACTTTGGGAGGCCGAGGCGGGTGGATCACGAGGTCAAGAGATCAAGACCATCCTGGTCAACATGGTGAAACCCCGTCTCTACTAAAAATACAAAAAATTAGCCGGGCACGGTTGTGCGTGCCTGTAATCCCAGCTACTCAGGAGGCTGAGGCAGGAGAATTGCCTGAACCCAGGAGGCGGAGGTTGCGGTGAGCCGAGATCATGCCATTGCACTCCAGCCTAGGCCTCAGCCTCCTGGGCTCAAGCAATCCTCCTGACTCTGACTCCCAAATAGCTAGGAATGTGGGCATGCACCACCACACCGAGATAGTTTATTTTTTGTCGAGAAAGGGTCTTACTGTGTTGCCCAGGCTGGTCTTGAATTCCTGGGCCTGAGCAGTCCTCCTGCCTCAGCCTCCCAAAGTGCTGGGATTACAGGCAAGAGCCACTGTACCTGGCCTACATTTAATTTTTTATCAACTCAGTTATATGTCTTAAAATTATTATACTTTTCAATACTACTGTGTTTTCTTTAACATAATGGGGAGAGGGGACAAACATTTAACCTTTGATCCTATGCTTCCTGGCCTAGAAATGAGGCAGTAGTGTTCCACCCACCACCAATCTTTAGTCATTACCTCTCTCCCTACCAACCTCTTCTATTTGTCAAACACAATTCTCTGAAGTGATCAGAGTTTGAGGTCTGCTTTTGTTCTCCAAAACAACCTTTTTACCTTTATTTTATACACAGTACATTTTAATTCCTGGTACATTTGAAAAAAGAAGCAAAAAGAAAAATGCCTATAATGCCACTTTATGGAAATAATCATTGGCAAAATTCAATATATATCCGTGCATATAAATAATATATGAATGTAAGTGCCATTTTTTAAAAAACAAAAGGAGGATATATAATTTCAAAACTCAACTAGAATTTAAATTGTTTTTTTCCATTGAAAAATCAATTTCTGATTCAGGTATTTTGTTTAAAAACATGAAAACTCAGATCCGCTCTACAAACCACACTGTTACTATTTGCAGTCCTCCAGATAGAGTAGGAGTCACAAACTCTTCGTCTTTCATCTTTGTTTCCTTTCACAGATCTACTGGTTTAAAGATGGGAAGCAGATTTCTCCAAAGAGTGATCACTACACCATTCAAAGAGATCTCGATGGGACCTGCTCCCTCCATACCACAGCCTCCACTTTAGATGATGATGGGAATTACACAGTTATGGCTGCAAACCCTCAGGTAAAGAACGGTATAGGTCTGGGCTCAGTTCTGTGTCTGGTGCTTACAGGCATTTGACTGGACAGAGGAACTTAAGTAAAAGGTGAAGTTAAGAAGTTTCTTTGATGTATGAAACTATTTTTCCAAATTCTACGCCCCTCTTGGTTTCAGAGGATAGAAAAATTCTTTGTTTCATGAATATTGATTCCATCAGGTGTTCTTCTACAGGAATGCTTCTGGTGCAGATTTCATTCCTTCCACAAATACTACTAAGGGCCTAATATGTACAAACTTCCCACGTGGTTGATGGGGGCACAGTGGTAGACTGGACAAAGTCCTATGGTAAAAAAATAAGCTATTAACAAATACACAAATAATCTAACCAGGTAGGATTGTATGAAGAACATAAAGGAGAAGAGGACAGAGAGTGAGTGGTATGCATAGGCTGTGTAAGAAAAACTCAACAAAGTAAAATACTTTAAAAGAAACCCATCAGTGGAATTTAATGTGCAAGTGTAGACAATGATAATTTTGATAGCATTCAGGTTTATCTGTTTCCATCAAAATGTTTTCTCTTGTATTTGCCTTTGGACTTAGGTTTAAAAAAAATCAGTTGCCTTCCTAGAACTTAGTAGGAGGCTGCTGGGTATCATGTTGCCAATTCAAGCCTGCAAATTCTTTTTCATTATGTTATAAATTTTAGTCACTATGCTGGATATAGGGGGTACAAAAATGAGTAAAAAGTTATTTTGTACCTTAAGAGCTCAATGTATGACAGGGTAGTTTTACTAAGTCTGCAAAAGTCATGTAAATAATACACTTTTAAAAAGAAAAAAAGGCATGGTAAAATGAACAGTTTTCTCTAGAAGTCATCTTTTTGGAATCTCTGAGCTATTTATATCATTTCATATTATTGCTTGTGAAGAAAGTATTTACCATTAGAAAGTATATAAATAATTTTAATAACACTACAAACTTTTACTTAAATTTTGTGTTGAAGGTGCGGTGGCTCATGCCTGTAATCCCAGCACTTTGGGAGGCCTAGGCAGGTGGATCGCTTGAGCCTAGGAGTTTGAGACCAGCCTGGCCAACATGGCGAAACTTGTCTCTACTAAAAATACGAAAATTAGCCAGGTGTGGTGGATGCACCTGTAATCCCAGCTACTCTGGAGGTTGAGGCACGAAAATCACTTGAACCTGGGATGCGGAGGTTTCAGTGAGCCAAGACTGCGCCACTGCACTCCAGCCTGGGTGACAGAGTGAGACCCTGTTGCTAAATAAATAAGTAAAGTTTGTTCAAGGTTTATTGTTTTCTAATATTCCATGGTCATAATAAATATACTTTTCTACAATAATATTAAGAATGAAAACAAATTATCCAGCTAATCAGGTTGTGATAGAGGACAGCAAACTCTTCACTGTTAATGAAAAGCTTCTATTTAATGCACATTCTTGAAGTTCTAAATTTTTTAATGCATACATGACCATCACCCTGAAAAGTAGTCTAAATCACAATTAAGAAGTTGTGTTTTAACATTTGTGTTCATATTTGATATATATGAAGAAACAGAAGTGGAACTTGCTTTTTTCTTTTTTTGAGACTGAGTCCAGTGGCATGATCTCGGCTCACTGCAACCTCCACCTCCTGGGTTCCAGCAGTTCTTCTGCCTTAGCCTCTCAAGTAGCTGGAACTACAGGTGTGCACCAGCATGCCTAACTGATTTTTTGTATTTTCAGTAGAGATGGGGTTTTGCCATGTTGGCCAGGCTGATCTGGAACTCCTGACCTCAGGTGATTGGCCCACCTCAGCCTCCCAAAGTGCTGGGATTACAGGTGTGAGCCGTTGTGCCCAGTCTTTTCTTTTCTTTCTTATATTTTCAGTGCATTTCCTTGACGTTAACAAATCCTAGCTTTTAGTTTAGTTTTCTGCATGTTTAAAAAAATGGTGGAGAACTAACAAAATCCAAAATTTTTCTTCATGCTGGGTCGTTTATTCCTTTTTTGCCCTAGAAAGGCTGGGATATATTATGGGATGGAGTTATCCGTGGTCCATAAGTACTTGCCAATACTGGGGCCCTGCTATTAATTTCAAGGCGTTTTTCTTAGCATGTTTTAAATTGTTACTAGAATAAGCCAATTTATAAAACAAAAGAACATAAACGTAAAACTACACTTGTGAGTCTGCTTAGTGTCTTCCTCAAATTAAAGTAATGCATTTTCCCATGTGGAAAAGGTCTTAGTAGGGAAGGACTGACCCAGTGTTCATGAACAATGCCAGTGTACAGAGTTGAAGACAGCAGGCCAGCCTCAGGGCTCAGTAGTCTCCAGTAATTTAAACTCGCGTGACAAACTGAGGAAGTCACTAAATGAAGGTGAGCTGCTGAAGAGCTGCCTTGGATCACTCCATACTACATACATAGAACATCACCTTGTACCCCACAAATGTATGTAATTATAATTTGTCATAATTAAAAATAAATGCACTGGGCATGGTATCTCATGCCTGTAATCCCAGCACTTTGCAAGGCCGAGGTTGGCGGATCGCCTGAGGTCAGGAGTTCAAGACCAGCCTGACCAACATGGAGAAACCCTGTCTCTACTAAAAATACAAAATTGGCTAGGTGTAGTGGTACATGCCTATAATCCCAGCTACTTGGGAGGCTGAGGCAGGACAATTGCTTGAACCCAGGAGGCCGAGATCACGGTGAGCCGAGACTGTGCCATTGCACTCCAGCCTGGGCAACAAGAATGAAACTCTGTCTCAAAAAAAAAAATTTTTTTTTACTTGTTTAGGGACAATGTCTTCCTCAGTCACCGAGGCTGGAGCACAGTGGCATGATCGTGGCTTGCTGTAGCCTCGAACTCAGGCTCAAGCAATCATCCCATCTCAGCCTCCCAAAGCACTGGGATTATAGGCATGAGCCACTGCCATTAGCCAAAAATGAATTTTTAGAAAATAAATGTAATCTTACCCAAAGCCCACTAGCCAAAAAAAGAAACCCTTGTAAACAGAGGGGGAAAAAGGAAGGGAAGGAAATAAGAAAGAAATGTTACTACAAATGCCAAGATTGTAGGGCAACACTGATGATACTGAAAAACCCAGGATGAGGCCGGCAGACTGTGCAGTACAGGGGTTAAGAGCATGAACTTTGGCATCAGGCAGATCTGGGCTGGAATTCTAGCTCAGCCACTCAGTACCTGTGTGACCTTAAGAAGTCACTTAATTCCTCTGTGCCTGTTTCCTCCTTTGTAAAATGAGAATAATAATAATATAGATTTAAATAGTACATATAAAAAGCATTCTGTTTACCTGGCATATAGTATGCTTTCAATAAATGCTAGTTATTGTCATTATTTTAATTCGGAGACAGTAACTACCCCATCTTTAAAGCAACCGGCCTATGACAGAAGCCTGTGGAGCCAGGATGTCAAGGATCAGTTCCGTGTCTAGGTACTCCGTTCCCACAGTACTGTCAGAAAGGAAGCAAGTTAGTTTGGGATGGGATTTCTACCCACTGTGTTGTTGGTGTGTGGTCTTCTGACCTCCTCGCCTTTCTGTTTGATCACCCCCATGGGAAGGGACTTAGGCAGAAGATGTGGCTGTGCCAGAACTGCCACAGCTGTGGGCTTGGGTGGAGGAGCTGTGAGCTAGAGGACGGCCACACCCATAGCACAGCTGACATCAGCCACACATGAAGCTGGGAAGCTGCTTTCTGCTCTCAGCACCCTCAGGGCCAAGAGAAGGCGCAAAAGAGTGGTCACTGCCCTCACTCCAGGCCCCAGTAATTCCACTGCTGAGCCCCATGGTTAACCCTCTCTGGTTCTTTGCTCTACCCTTTGGAGAGAAGACAGAAATGAGAAGTGGAGCAGGCCAGCCTTCCTAACAGAATATCCTATCCCACCTGTGATTTAAGCCAAGGGTAAAATGACTACTCTGCGTCTATCAAAAGGAACAACAAAAAAAGATTCCAAGAACCCCAGGCGTCACAGTAACCAGATCAGTTCCTGACACTACCTATTCCAACCGACTCCAAAGATCAGTTGGCACTCCCAACATCTTAATTAAGGGGTAGGGCTAAGAATCTTCTTTACCTAAATAACCCAAGACAGGCAAAAGGAAGGGAAACTCATGAAGTGAGTCAGAGTCTAGGCCTCAGTGTGTAGATGTGTATATCCCATTGAAATTGCTGTGAGAGAGTTTCTGTATTTATGCCACTTAGCAGTAGTAGTATTTGTTCCAAGTTTCTGAGCATGTTGCCCGATTGATTTTAATTACAAAAGTAAAACCCCTCTTTTCTGTCTTTTCTGTCTTCAGTAACAGGTATGTTCAAATATGGCAGATACAAGTTTTGTGAGTCATCACTTAAAAATTGGAGTGAACTTTACTACCATTAGAAAAACAAAGTGGCATTTAAACCATGACCAGTGACAGACCATTTTTCTATCTAACTCTCGGCATAAGTTACCATTTGTTGCTGCAGGGATGCCATTCTGGAAATGTTTAAGACTGTTAGACTCTCAGCTTTACAACATCGATTACCATATATTAAAGCATTTTGTTCTTATAACTTATGAATCAAAATATGACTTGAAGCAGCCATGTCATAAAAGGCAGTGGAAAAAAATTCAAAATAATCTTTCAACATACAGCAATCCCAAAGGCATAAAGTATAGTTGACAGAAAACTGACATTGACGCCTGACTTCCTTAATGCCCTCTAGTTACCTTAAATTTTGAAATTTCAAAAGTATTTGTGTTTAGGGGAAAAAAGTAATTGGGTTTGAAAGGGGAGAATACATGTATGTTTTCTAGTACACTGTAGCCCAGATGATGTGAAATGACCAAGGACAAGAGAAAGACTAGAGTGGAAAAAACAGTTCAGTAATGAAACACAGACGGCAGAGCGCTCCTGAGCAGTGGAAAATACGTACAGAAAGCAGCCAAGAGAAGGGTGAGAACCAAGGAGGGAGGAAAATATTAAAGTTCAGAATATTTTATAGAATATTGTATTTTTCCACCTGGGTCAATCTTTCGGGAATAAGAAAAACACTTGCTATTATTGACTGCATCCAAATTCTACTTGGGATAGAACAGGCCGCTCTAAACATATACTGGGCTGTTTATCACTCTCAATGTGTGCAGCTCAAGCAATTCATAAGAGACCAAAGCAATCACATAGTTTAGCAAAATAATGAGTGATTGTGCAGTTACACCAAGCAGAATGCCAAAATGAGGATCACAAATAGTTTATTTTAGACTCTAATCCTATCTTTAAGAACAGCTAAATCTAAACAGGAATATTTGACTTGTGTTGTGTTGTGTTGCTAAGTTACTTTGTATTGAACTTGGATTCTGGAATGGCTGTTTTCCAGTTTGATGTTTCCTCAAACTCCATTATGTATACAAGTGGCAAGCTTTTATAAAGACCTGTGTGCCACAAGTTAAATTTCATAAACTATGAAATATAAATGTTATTTCTCTATTATATAAATAATTGGCCTTGCACAAGATATGAAATAATCTTTACAAGCTGGAGGTCTAATACAGAATCACTTTAATAATTCAAACTTATTTGTAATATAAGCTTTAAACTCTGTGGATTTGTTTGGAATAGAAAAGGAGCACACAGCTGAGTTAAATATAAAATGTTAGTCTGTTGCTTATGTTTCGTTTTAGCATTATAAGGTTTCCTGGCTTATTTCAAGCTTCACTTTAAACATTCCCTTCCATTATTCTTATGTTAATAGTAAAGCAGATGGAAATGAGAAAATTAATAAAAGCAAATGCAACAATATTAATGTACATCAGAGCCTACTATGATTACCAGGGTTAATAGGCATATTATTATTAAATTCACTTATTAGCTGGGCGCGGTGGCTCACGCCTGTAATTCCAGCACTTTGAGAGGCTGAGGTGGGTAGATCACCTGAGGTTGGGAGTTCGAGACAAGCCTGGCCAACATGGAGAAACCCTGTCTCTACTAAAAATACAAAATTAGCTGGGTGTGGTGACACATACCTGTAATCCCAGCTACTCGGGAGGCTGAGGCAGGAGAATCACTTGAACTTGGGAGGTGGATGCTGCCGTGAGCCGAGATTGCACCACTGCACTCCAGCCTGGGCAACAAGAGTGAAACTCTGTCTCGAAAAAAAAATCACTTATTGCTAATTCTGTATGATCTGTCTCAAAAATAATATGTTCAGACTTAAAAACCTGAACTTTCTATTATGCACACTGAAGGCATCTTTTCAAAAATGCTTCACTGAACTCTGAGGGTTTTTTTCCCAAATAAAAATGACAGAATTATACAGCTTCTTAGTTTGGATGCTCTCTAAATGCTCCTGGTTATGTATTGGTTAGTAATATATTTAACCAATAACACTACATAAATCAAATGGAATTCTGCCTCCTGAAGACCACAATTCCCCCTTTCATGCTGAGAGTGAAGGTTGACATCAGAATAGAAAGATGACAAATGGTAACTACTCCTTTTTCTCAAATTTGGGAAGTTAAGGAAATATTCTGTGGCAATATTTGTATATAGCGTTCTAAGCAGAAGCAGCGAAAACCTTGAAAACAGTGTAGAAGTCTGTGACCTCCCAGAGTAGCATGCCCACCTGTTCCCCTCCCCTGCCCCATTTTTTTTGGAGAAGGGAGGAAGAGGCAGGCCAAGCATATCAAGAATCTGTTTAGAGTTGAATAAGGTGTATTTCCTCCTCCACATCAAATGCAACCGCCACACTAACAAGCACATTTGAGTATGACTGTGCTTAACACCTTTCAAGCACCAGCTAAAAAGGCTCATCTACTCCCACAGTCTGCCTCCTATGCCGAAGGTATTTTGTTTTTCCTTTGGAGTAAATTACATTATAATACCAAAAAGAAATTCCGTTACATAAACAATTCTAAAGGATGCCTCAAAACTGGTTTTAGAACTATATCCATATTGAGTGCTATAATAATGTCACATTTTGAGCACTGGCTTCATGCAAACACAGTGCTGGCAGGTGCTTTACAAATAGGAATGCCTTTAATCTTCGTGAGAACCCACTAGGTGTTAACTATATGGTCCGATTTTAGAGAAGGAATCGTAGAATGATTAAGTTACCTGCCTAAAGTCACTTGCCTGTAAGGGACGGCAGGACTGGTTTACAAATTTAGACTGATTGCAGGGCTCCTGAGTGCCACCCTGAGGTATTTGAGGCCCATCCCAAGAGGAAAGGCACTAAATGGCAGGGGAGATACTGGTGAAATATGAAGGAATTGTCAAAGGAGGTAAGAGTTTACCTCAAGTAAAGTATATTCACATGGAAATTCTTACTGGGGTCCACCAAGCCACTGGGGCTTCTAAAAACCATCTTGATGGGGATCCATGCATAATGTCTCAGACCCATGGTAACACAGGACCAGCTATGAGTAATTTAACCATGATAATTTATGATGTCACTTACCACTTGATATTTATAAGAGCATTTAGGTTACATCATTTACCACTTACAACATCCTTGTGAGAGATATACATAGCATCCCTAGTTGTACAGAAGAAGAAACAAAGGCTTGAACAAATTCAGTGATTTGCTCAAAGTTTTAGGAAAAGTCAAAACTCAAATCCAAGTTAAAAGGGCGAGTTTGTTGGACTGTTTGTAACAACCCATATCCCCTTGTCCAAATTCAAGGTTAGGTCTGAATTTAACTTACAATATATCTTTTCCTAATCATGTAAATGATTAGTTCATTTTAACTTAACTTGTGGATCCTCTGGGCTTCCTATCACAAGGAAGGATATTATGAGCATTTCATCGTAGAAGCCAGAAAGCAGATAAGGGAGCCACATTCCATATAAGTACAATTGAAGCTATTTATGTAAAACAATACACATACTTCCTTGTCCTCAACCTCCCAAAAGAATCATTAATTTTATGTGTTCATTTGTCATCTCATATGATGCAACAGTTGGGTAGTTTATGATGGGGGTCTTCTAAGCACATACAGACCTGGACAAGTTGTGAAATTTTAGATTTCAAGTTTAGGGAATCCCAAATGTTTGCCAAGAGTTTAGCAGGAGAGAATCTGTATCAAGTGGCCTGTGCTTCAGATACAGTTAATCTGAGTTAGAAATAATTCTCCTTCATAAGGTTAGACTTCATGTCTCCTTGGAAATTTTTAGGAAACATGGTGTTTTAACCGCAGCCTCAATAGCAAATACTGTGAATGCCAGAGGGAATCACATATGTAGTGGTATAAAACTAATTAGGTTTGTTTCTTTATGATGGCCTGTCTTTGATCACTGCTCATTCTTCTCCTGTCTGTATGACATTCCTGTGTTTTGTGATGACCTCTCTTTGGTCATTCCTCATTCTTCTCCTGTGTGTATGATATTCCTGTGTGTCTTTGCCTTTTCTGGGAGGTGCCAGTCCTAAAGAAGTCCAGGATTCAGGAGACCTGCAGAGCCCCACCAGTTAGAGTACTGCCCTTCACTGAAGCCCACTATGGGTGTTTTTCTCTGCATTCCCTCCACTAGTGCCCTTACCCCGATCCCCACTCCAATCTACCTGCAGTTGGAATGCAGTCATTCAAAACACACAGAACACCCCAGCTTCTGTGGCCTGTCTCTATGGGCAGCTTGCAATGAAAATGAGAGCCGATGGAAGAATTTTATTTTCAGTGTAAGGGTATGAGGGCTTCTTATCAACTCTGAGCTAGAATTAAGTCTAATCATTGATGGTACATCTGCTTCTCATTTTTCTCTTGCTGTTACCTTTGGCAGTGATCAGAATTTAGAAGCACATCTTCTCATTCTCCTGAGCGAGTGGAGGAGAAAAATCATGTATTTTGCTACTCTGCTGATAACGGTGAAAAAAAAAATTAAGAGATGGAGCTGAAACCAAAACCAGAGTAACAGTGTGTGGCTTATCCATGTCATCTGGGCGTCCTGAGTATTACTCGTCTGTTCACATATGACAGCATTTATCAGACTCTTTTTTTGCCTTTATTATTTTTAATTGACATAGTTATACATATTTATGAGGTACAGTGTGACATTTCAAAGCATGTATACAATGTGTAATGCTCAATTCATGGTAATTAGCATATCTGTCACCTCAGACATTTATCATTCGTGTTAAAAACACCCAAAATCCACTCTTCCAGCTATATGAAAATACACAATAAATTGTTGTTATAGTCACCCTACAGTGCTATGAAACACTAAAACTTATTCTTCCTATGTGCTGTAATTTTGTATCCATTAACCAACTTCTGGCTATCTCCCTGACCCCACCATCCCATCAAACTTTCAACTGACAAATTTAAGATATAAAATATAGTTTTTTATTACATAGTTTAGGTATTCAGCTCCTTCTGATTTTTAAATCTCAAATATGTTCATTTCATAAGAACATGGTTTCATTTAATCATGAAGCTCTCCTTATCATCCCACGCACACTTCTTACATAACACTCATTTTATCATGCTCACTTTAATACATGGTTTGGGGAAGGGATGCCACTAACATTAAATCAGTATATCATGTAAAAGATCTGAGACAAACATTTAAAACTGTCTAGGTTTGATTTTAGAATCGGCTACAAGTGATCAGATAGCCGCCCATGAAATGGAATCTTCACAAGACACTGGTGTCCTCCTGCTGTAGATTACAATTTAACAGCATGTGTTAAATTGTAAATGCAGGTTACAATTAATTAAACAAGGGTTGTCATTTTAAACCATCCTAGATAAAACAGTAAAGCTTATTTAAGAGTTCCAAAAACAACCTTGTCACCTGAGTAAAAATAGTTTTACTGAGGCACTTTACTCACAGGGAAAGTGTTTTTCTGAAAAGGGTTAGAGTCATTACTAACCTGGCACACTGGTTTGTTATGAAATAATGTCTTACAGAGAATAGGACAGTAGGCATAATAGTGCTTAATGGTTCATGGTTTTAAGTAGCAAATCAGTTATTTCCTGGTATTTCTACAGGGCCGCATCAGTTGTACTGGACGGCTAATGGTACAGGCTGTCAACCAAAGAGGTCGAAGTCCCCGCTCTCCCTCAGGCCATCCTCATGTCAGAAGGTATTTAAGATGTTCCCTCCCATAAGTGTTACTATTTCATTGATTAATATAAATTTAGTACTACTAAATCATCATATAACCACAAAAGTGAACATGATTGGAAGACAGAATATGAATACAAACCTGAAGTGTGTGGCTCCTTGATTGCTGTGCTCGTTTGTGATTCAGAAAGGGAATGTGAACAAACATTTGCTAATGTGTGCTAAGTCCATTCACATACACGATTAATTTGTTAAATAGGACATACTTTATAGGCAAATAAATCAAAACCCAGGACTTTTAAATGACACATGAAAATACTACTAAATGGGCCAGGCACAGTGGCTCACACCTATAATCCCAGCACTTTGGGAGGCTAGAGGTGGGCGGATCATGAGGTAAGACCATCCTGGCTAACATGGTGAAACCCCATCTCTACTACAAATACAAAAAATTAGCTGGGCGTGGTGGCACGCAGTACCACCACTCGGTGGTAGTCCGAGTACTCGGGAGGCTGAGGCAGGAGAATTGCATGAACCCAGGAGGCAGAGGTTGCAATGAGCCAAGAATGCGCCACTGCACTCCAGCCTGGGTGACAGAGCAAGACTCCATCTCAAAAAAAAAAAAAAAAAAAAAGAAAAAGAAAAAATACTACTAAATGGTACACAAATGTTGGAAACCAAACTTCTCTAACCAATAGCTGTGTGAGTTGACCATTATAAGCTATTGCCACTAGGTTTGTTAAAGTCAGCTAATTTATTAATGTTCATTTTTCAGTCACTTAGTTCAAAACATAAGACCATTAGACCACAAATCTTGTAGGTAAGAGTTGTCACATTTTAAATACTCAGGTATCTGCTAACAATAGAGATGCTTTCGATTCCTAGTGGTCCTGAGTCTATGCAAAGACACTGATGGAACAATGGTAGGCAGGGATAGAAAAAGAATATTACTTCCTAGTAACAGACTTGCACCTAAAAAACAAAATACAGTAAGTCAACCAGCCTGCCAACTTGGGTTCCTGTTTAGATATTTTATAGACAGAATATCCTTAAATAGTCCTGACCCTGGATTACAGGCCATAGATGCAAACACCTTTGGTGAAGAGAACAGATAGTTAGCTCACAGAGAATAAGCAGAAAAACAGAGTAAGCATTAAACAAGTGGTGTCTACGCCTCCTGTGTGACCAGATCCACAGAGACTTTTGTTCAGCATTTGGAAGGCCAGAGCATGTGCAGATTTTTTTTTTTCCCATTTGCATGTGCAGATTTAATTCTAACTTCATCGTGGCAATTCCTGTTCACAGGATGCTAGCCCCGTATCTTTGGGTATAAACACAACACATACAGTATTAAGTCAGTCCATTGTCTTGTATTATTCTTTGCTTTTCTTGTTGTCCACAACACATTTAAGCCTTTCCATAGATCAGTGGGTGCTAGAAAGCTTTTTCTCATAAATTAGGCTAAACTATATTAAAAAGATAATAATTATAAGCCTAATATACTTATCTTTCATTTGTTCCACTCTTGCTTTTCCTAGTTAAGTGTTTTTAAACTTATCTTCTCATGACTACCGACAGGATTTATATTCAACATCTTTTAAGTCTTCTCTGCAATTACTTTCAACTGGATTCCTCTTAAAGGTTTCTCTGGCAACCTTTAAAAGTGACAGAGATACACAGAATCTGGGAGATTTGTACAATCTCATTTTTTAAAACAAAAAGTAATACCTCTAGTCATATGGATAATTAATGCAAAAGAAAACTTGCCTAAAAATGTAATTTATTTTCCTGCTTAATATGAAAAAGAATTTTAATTAAAAATATATTGAATTTTTGTAGGGTAGTAAGAACTTTTAATTTCCTAAAAATTTAAAATCATAGTGGAAAGTTCTAGTAATTTCTGTTGAAAAAGATTTGGTAATAAATAATAGTGCTACTTTTCATAAAGTTTTAAAAATATACCCCATTTTTTTCATTTTCCCTTTTATGATTTGTAAGTAGCCTGCAATTGGCAGATAATTAAATTTATAGTAAACTTTCAAATTAAACAAGATTTTGCTTTTCTGATTTTTTAATCTGTAAATATTAGATGTAGGGATCAGATAAGGAAATCATATATTACCCCATGTATTTTAAGAAAACAGATGACTAAAATCTGGAAATAACTACTATCTATATTTCTGTCTGTCATCTTTCTTGTTTCAAGGCCTCGTTCTAGATCAAGGGACAGTGGAGATGAAAATGAGCCAATTCAGGAGCGATTCTTCAGACCTCACTTCTTGCAGGCTCCTGGAGATCTGACTGTTCAAGAAGGAAAGCTCTGCAGAATGGACTGCAAGGTAAGATTTTGTTACTGCTTGCGTATCTATTGCCTCACTTCTCCCCACTTGCCATTTCTCTATAGTTCCTTTTGGGGAAATTACATAAAGTATAAAATGAAGGCCGGGCACAGTGGCTCATGCCCGTAATCCCAGCACTATAAAGGCCAAAGCCAGGCAGATCACTTGATCCCAGGAGTTCAAGACCAGCCTGAGCAGTATAGAAAAACCTCATCTCTACCAAAAATGCAAAAATTAGCCAGGCGTGGTGGCACGCACCTATAGTCCCAGCTACTTGGGAGGCTGAGTTAGAAGGATTGCTTGAGCTCAAGGCTGCAGTGAGCCATGATGGTGCCACTGAATTCCAGCCTGGGTGAAAGAGCAAGACCCTCTCTCAAAAAATAAAATGAGTCTAGCTTAAGAGGGGAAAAAGGGAAATATGCTGGATAGGTATATATTGTTTATTATGATTCTTTTAAATCTACATTAAATATGTTCTTAACTCAGAACCCTACATGACATTCTCCAGAAAGTCATCAGGAGGTTTTATTTATCCCTTTAAATGTTAAAATAATAAATATAATAAATCTACCATGTCTTCATTCTTTTTTCGTGCAGATTTTGTATCCATATATCTACTTAGACTTTTCTTTCTCCCATTTTCTAACTCTGAGAGAAGTCAAAGTGACATCATTCTTTCATCTGTTTCATAGCAGGGCTTTTTAACCCCAGAGTCCTTGGGTAGGCACACTTCACTAGGTGTCTGCACTCTGAAATTACCTACGAAATTATGTGTGTCCATATAACTTTCATCCATTTCTCAAAGGAGTTGAAGGAAAAAATGTTTGAGAAACACTGCTCTAAAATTTTTCGTTTTCTTTTTTTGGCCCACTACTTACTGGCCTTAGATTTGGTATAACTCTTAAATATGGGTAAATTTTTAAAAGTAATTTGGGCTCCCTCTGCTGGTTCTCGATGGGATATCAGAAACATAAGCTGCTTAGAGGATTTGGGCATTGTTTCTTCAGAAAGTAAATCTAGAATTGTAGCAATGTATAAAAACAATAAATACAACAAAAATATTTTATTTCCCAGGATCATTATTTTTACAGTACAAACACACAATTTGAGTTTCAGTGTATATATATATGAGTGTGTATTTATTCATTTTTGGCCTATTAAGAATTACACAGTAGAGCTACCACATGATCCAGTAATTCAACTAGTGCTTATATATCCAAGGAAAATGAAATCAAGAGGCCAGGCGTGGTGGCTCATGC
The DNA here is from genome assembly GCF_009761245.1 of Sapajus apella. Lineage (NCBI taxonomy): Eukaryota > Metazoa > Chordata > Mammalia > Primates > Cebidae > Sapajus > Sapajus apella. The sequence continues at coordinate 2,796,097 of NW_022436979.1, forward strand.
CTGTAATCCGAGTACTTTGGGAGGCTGAGGTGAGTGGATTGCCTGACCTCAGGAGTTCTAGGCCAGCCTGGCCAACATGGTGAAACCCCGTCTCTGCTAAAATACAAAAAATCAGCCAGGTGTGGTGGTGAGAGCCTGTAATCCCAGCTACTCAGGTGGCTGAGGCAAGAGAATTGCTTGAACCCAGAAGGCAGAGGTCGCAGTGAACCGAGATCGTGCCACTGCACTCCAGCCTGGGCAACAGAGTGAGACTCCATCACAAAAAAGAAAAAAGAAAATGTGAAAAATCTTGCCACATGTACAGATAGATCAGGAAAAAAAAATTGTCAGTGTATTTAAGCTTTGAAAGGGAAAAAAATCCTGAAGATAAGCCAAACATTAAAGCAGCAGCTTTTCCTCCAAAAAGCCCCCTCCCCTTTTAGCCCCTGAGGAACATTCCTAGACACTGACCATCCTTCACTGAACTAAATTTTCGGGAAAATAACTATTTCCACTCCTCTAGCAACAAGGATGCCCTTGCTTCCCCACTCTTTCCATGGGTGCCGAGAGTACAGATCTAGTCACACTGTGACCTGCTTAGGTGACCTTCAGCTCCTAAGATCATGCTTTCTTTAGCCAGGAGAACTGGGGTTAGAAGAAAGGGGCATTCTCTTTGCCCTTGCATGAATAACTATCCACTGGATAGGTTCACTGGGAATCAGGTGGTTTGAGAGTTAGGGGTGCTTTGGGCATCTCTCCTGCTGAACACACTGTGGCTTCAGTCCATAGATGGTTTTTCTAGGATCTAACCTGGTGAAGTAGGAGCAAGCAGTGCCATTTTATTTCTAGACCTGGGAACTACAAGGAGCCTAACCAAAGGCATCCACTCCCTCTTCCTCCACACCACTTGTGATGACCTCCAGACAGGGAGAGCAGGGGACAGCAGGAGGACACAGAGCCTGAGCTTCCCAGAAGCCAAGCTGCCTAACGACTGCCGTTTGTTTCCAAAACCTTTTACATCCTTTTCACCAGTCATTTCAGTTTACTTCACTTTTTTTTTTTTCTTTATATTCTGTAGCCCTTTGCTACATGTGTGGTAGGAGGCATCTGGTAGGTAGTATCAGTAAGTATCATAGAGCATGAATGGAATTGGTGAGTCCTCTGGCTGATTCTGGCAAAGCTGGTTCTTCAAAAGAAGTGTTTTACAGTCTAAGTGACATCTTTTTATATAATTTCCTACTAGTAAAGTGGGGGGTAGTGATAAAAATGCCTTCCTTAACAGTGCATTTCTGCCATTCAAAATCAAGGGCAAAACTAAAAGGCTGGCAGGTGGCAACCATGCTGACCCTCTGCGGCACAACATGTTATTAGCAATTAAGTGTTTATCTGACCTCTGGTCAACACAACTGTCAAGGTCTCAAGATTTTATGTTTCCACTATGATGGTAATTTGTTGAGATGGCTTTCTGGATAATTTCATATTGCTCTTGTTATTCAGTTTCAAGGATTATAAAATAATAGCAGCCTTATGTGCTGACAAATGCATTCTCCATAGCTATGGCTACTCCTTGATGAGAAGCTTTATAGTCTTGTATATAAATGCCAGCTCAGTATTTGTCATTATTGTTGGATATCTTTTTTTCCAAAAAGCCCAGAGCCTGGTGCTGACATCATCCCATTAATCTCTATAGCCCTGGGCAAGCTAAGACGATGACAGCAATTCTTTTCATCCCATTTCGGAGGTCCTCTCTAGGTTGCTCTGTACTTGTTTAGATGTGAGGTGGTGAGTGCTCAAGAAACCACTGAAAAGTTTTAAGCAAAAGAGTAACATGAGCTGATACTCAAAGCCATCTCTTGTACTACTGAAGGAGGAATTCATGTGAGCATCTTAGCTACCAGTGATTTCACTCCATTTTAGTAGTAGAGAAATTGACATGCATTTCTTTTTTGATTTAGGTCAGTGGGTTACCAACCCCAGATCTAAGCTGGCAACTAGATGGGAAGCCTATACGCCCTGACAGTGCTCACAAGATGTTGGTGCGTGAGAACGGGGTGCACTCTCTGATCATAGAGCCAGTCACGTCACGCGATGCCGGCATCTACACATGCATAGCTACCAACCGTGCAGGACAGAACTCATTCAGCCTGGAGCTTGTGGTTGCTGGTAGGCTAATCTGTGAATCCTTGCTCTCTGACAGAATGAACACCAGACTTACAAATGTAAACTAATTCTGCATCACTAAATATGGAAAACAAATCAAAGTACTGAAAAAATAGACTGTATCATCAAAATAGCCAATGAGGACATGTTCAAATAGCCAATGAGGATGTTCTGAGGCCTAGCAAGACAGAAACAAATCTTTCATTTATCCCACTCACCTAGCAAAGAGAGAAAAAGATTTTATTAGCTCTTCTGAGTCATTCGACCTCCTCCTGTGTGTACAGTAGCCCCCAGTGTCACATAGACAAATAGTAACAGCAGTATGGACTCCAAGAACCAAAGAATTTTCTTATATATAAAGTTATAAGCAAGTTAAACTTTTATGTAAGTTAAAAACTAGGGTGTGTGTGTGTGTGTGTGTGTGTGTGTGTGTGTATACATATCATATATATGTATATATCATTACATATATACATATATCATTACATATATACATACATATAATATGTGTATATATATACACACACATACACCTAAACTTTTATGTAAGTTAAAAATGGTGTGTGTGTACATATACACATATATATAATGTATATTATATATACATATATAAACATATAATGTATATCATCTATGTATAATATATAAACATATATAATTATATATGTATAATATATAAACACCTAATGTATATTATATATGTATAATATATACAATGTATATTATATGTATAATATATAAGCACATATATAATGCATATTATATATATTTATACACACACACACACACACCCCTAGTTTTTAAAACAACATTGTCATCTACCCTCAAAGTCATAGTCAAACTACACTCAGATTTACTTTTTCATTATTATTCTGTTAAAGTGTTGTTACATGAAGTCTTATGCTTTGAGACACCTAAAAGGAAAACATTTATGGGAAGGTTTTTATACCATCCTAGAGAGTTAGGTGTAAGTAAATATTCTGATTACCTGATCTCTTTTTTAAAAGAACATAACAAAACATAGCATTTATTTCTTACACCTCTTTTTGCAAAGTTCTTCATGTACGTCATCTATCAGTTGGCCCTCACATCAGCCTTATGAGAGAATCAGAGTAAATCTTCTCTGACTTTCCCAGGGTCCCACCTCGTAAGTTGATGATGGGATTCAAAACAATCTGTTGACTCCTAGAGCTCTTCTAATCATACTGAGTCACTGAACTCTTTCAAGAAAGAGAGCAGTGAGAATAAAACCCAGGAGGTCTTGACAAAACTCTTACATTATGATTCTAATAATGGCACTATGTCTTCACATAAAAATGTGGTAAATATGTGGGCTGTGGTGCTACAGGTTAGCCATGCTATCAAGTTTTGTACAAAGTACTCTATACTCTTACATGCTAGGATTGATTTCATTCATTCCTCTAACCTCAAACTAAAACTTCACTTTTCTGCTGTTAAATGTCTTTCGATCATATCTGTCCTTTAGGACCCAGACTGGGGGTCCAAAAGATACTTAGATAGCTCAGTATGCGTCAGTGAGCACTCCTGTCAGAAGATAGTGACGTACAGTAATTGGGAGCAGAGTCTTGGGGTCTAATCTGCTTCAGTCCCAGCTCTTGTCTGTTTTACTAGTTGTGAGACCTTTGGCAAATCGATGTCTCTGAAACTTAATTTCTCCATATGTAAAATGGGAATATGATACTTCACAGTGTTTTCCTGACGATTAAATCATAAAAGTGTGTATGAAGCTCTGCGTAACTGGTACCCCGCATAGCAGTGCCCCGAAATGGTAGATGTTATTCTTTCTGGTGTGTTGCTGTGACATTAAGACTTGTTTTATCTATTTTATGTTCTTTGCAAAACTGGGACCCCAGAGAGAATGCAAAGTGAGCTTCTGTTCCCACTTCTCCCAGAATAGCCTAGGATGGGCAACCATGTAAGATTAAGTAAAAGTCCAACCTTCAACCTAACTCATGGTGTTGAAGAATATTAAGCATTTGAAAAATTGAGGTAGAATTTTCATCCTCTTTGAGCTCTTTCCTAGCTGTTTTGCTGTGATATATCTGTCACTCCAGAGGGGGGAGCAGTGGTGGAAAAGGAATGCATTCTCAGATTCATTGTTGGTAGTTCAGAAGAAAATATGTAAACCTTATTTATTCTCTGAAGTAGTTTTTACCACTACTACAGTTGATCCAATAAAAAACAATTTCCCATTGGATGGTAATATTCAGATTGTTAACAATCAAACCTGATTTTTTTCAGAATAAGTACTAAAGTTTTCTTTTTTTAATGGGTTCCTTCCTTCAAGGTAATAATAAAGCTGTCTTTTTTATAGCCTCCTTCAAAGAATACAAATTGAAATTTGTAATTTATAGGACACACATTCCTAGTTTACAGGTAACTATTTAAAGCTGCCAAATTTAGATAAAGATGCCTTCCCTTTAAATTTCCTCCTTTAAATTCTATGCCATGTCTCACTTAAGAGTTACAAATATTCAGAATCTTCATGGCAAACATTGCAAATGGCAATGAAGGAATCTGAGTGGTCAAATTCCTAGAAATACTTGTCCTTACACCACTAGGTGGCAGTAGTTGGTTGAGGCTGTGTGTGCTGGGTAACATAATTAGTAGTGAAGCCATCACAGATGCCAGCAATGACTCAGGAGTCTCCCACAGCCGGTCAGACAGGCATTCTGTGGAGCAGATGGCCAGTGGACAGTGTGAGCCAATCAGAGTTGAATTAATTGGGAAATAAATGAGCAGAATGAAGCATACAAACCTTTGCTTGGTAAAAGAATAATTTGGAGAGGGGACTAGCATCTTAACACCTGGAGTAAAAAATGGCATCATAAAAGATCTATTGAAGCAATATTCCAAAAGGCTTCTGACTTCTTTCTAGTGCTGCTTTTGTGTATCATTGATAGAGAATTCATCTCATGTTTTCTTAGCTAAAGAAGCACACAAACCCCCTGTGTTTATTGAGAAACTGCAAAACACAGGAGTTGCTGATGGGTACCCAGTGCGGCTGGAATGTCGTGTATTGGGAGTGCCACCACCTCAGATATTTTGGAAGAAAGAAAATGAATCACTCACTCACAGCACTGACCGAGTGAGGTAAGACTATACAATGACAACCCAATCCTTAGCAAACAGTTCAGTCCTAATGATGTATCAAAAGATATATTTTATATAGCATGCAGATTTATGTGTAAAAGCCGTGCTGTTGATGAAATCACACAAAAACCATGCTTTACCCAATGTAGGATGAAGCTTTTAGAAGGAAGCTATAATGGTATTTGATCTAACGGTGATTTCTTAAAAGTGTTTATCATTCTATCTAAAGAAAAGATGAATTCATTTGCTTTAGTGGTAAAAGACTATTCAGTGATTTTTGTAAAGGCAGATCCTGAGCTAGGAATTAAGTACACAGATTTATTCCACTCTTGACATCTGTTCTTTCTCTCATTAACTTTAATGGGGCAAGTAGTCTCTACAGCATAAGTATGACCCTATTATCAGCTGCTTGCACAATTCTGTTTCTAATGATCTAATTAAAAATGATGCTTCATGTCCAAAGCAACTTTTTAAAAATGTAGAACCCTAATGGCTTTATCCTTTTCCCCAGCATGCACCAGGACAACCATGGCTACATCTGCCTGCTCATTCAGGGAGCCACAAAAGAAGATGCTGGGTGGTATACTGTTTCAGCCAAGAATGAAGCAGGGATTGTGTCCTGTACTGCCAGGCTGGACGTTTACAGTGAGTGCCACTTCATCTCATTGCGTTGCATTTACTCATTAAATTATGAAAACTTAGACATCTGGACAGCAAATCACGTTATTCTTTATAATCTTAGAAACAACTACTGTGTTTTATTTGTCAAAAAATTCATATTGCTTTCTCTCTTTCTATTTATAGTTTCTCAACATTAATAGTGAACCACACCAGGAGAACAAATACCCAAGTATCATTCAGGAACTTTGAATCATTAGCAAAATATGCATGTTGATTTCTCTTACATTGGCTAGTTAGTTGTGGCTTCCTTACTCAAGCATCCTTAGGAGTTAACAGTAGGCAAAGGCATAACCATGTTTTTCACATGTTCTTGTTACTGTGTTCTGCAAATGACTACCTTTTAACATTTCGTCCTATAATTCTATCGCAGTGTCCTAATGCACTCTAAATGTGTGTTCCATTGATCCTGGAATGCGTACTTTTGTGGCTTAGTGCTTCTCATTAATATATCTTAAGCAGCCAGCAATACACTTGTGTTGGTATATGTATATTTGTGTACATGCATCCTAAATTTAAAGAAAATTGTTCCCATGGAATTTACAGTATAGTGCAATAAGCATTATGTGATCCATTGATATTTAAAAAAACACTAGAAAAAAATTAAGAACTTATTTCAAATTTTGCTGCTTCTTGAAATAACTTTGTGAGGGTCATCAAGAAATGTGTGGCCTCAACTTTCCCTACTGTACAGTTCCTTTCAGTTGATTTATTAGTATTAAAGTATCCACATCCAGAATTCCTAAGTGCTATAATTATTGAAGAAAAAATATTCTTTTAAAAGGGGAGGGAGGATGAGAATTAGGAAGCTTATCAGCTACTCCAAAGGATTCCTTGTGCTGCAGTGTTTGCTTAAAAAAGACAAACTACACTTGACCTTTGTAATCTAGCTGCCGTATTCTCACTACCCTGTATAGACAGTAAATCTGCAACATGTGAGTAAAATGCAAAAGTGTTCCTAAATTTTCCATGTTCCTACCATGGATGTGTTCAGACTTTCACAGAGTATGTGCCTGGCATATATCTAGACATTCTGTATTTATTTGCAGTATCTAAGGGCTTTCCACGTTTATCTTGATTAAAAATCATAATTACTCTTTTTCTTTGTAGCCCAGTGGCATCAGCAGTCACAGAGCACCAAGCCAAAAAAAGTGCGGCCCTCAGCCAGTCGCTATGCAGCACTTTCGGACCAGGGACTAGACATCAAAGCAGCGTTCCAACCTGAAGCCAACCCATCTCCCCTGACACTGAATACTGCCTTGGTAGAAAGTGAGGACCTGTAATCCAGCAGTCGTCTTGTTAAAGCTGAAACACTGAAACAGCCATTGCCTTGACCAGCATATTCCTTTGTCACATTATGTAAAAGGCAGAAACATACCTTTGGCTATAAAAGAAATTATAAAAAAACACCAAAATAATATTTTTGTTACTTGATATACCAAACTTAGAGTTTAAGTAGATGATGCTAATAGAAATATACACATTGCACAGAAAATTCACATTTACTGTCCAATTTAAAACTTTGGAATTACTGTGATTAAAGTGACCTAAAATGCCAAAATACTAAAGGAAATCAGTTGTTCACAGGTAATCACAATTTGTATTAGCTACAAGTGCCTTTAAACACAAGATATAGGTGCTGTGTAGCCTGATAGTGTGAAATGTTTAATGAGGCAGTTGTACCACAAACAATACTACAGTGATTCTGAAGTGCAGTGTATTCAGACAGATACAGTGAACCAAGTGCAATACATAAGGATGAAAAAAGAAGAAATGACAAAGAAATCCAAGTAAATGCCTTGTCTTTTAGCAAATGTTTTTATATTAAATCATAAGGAAGGAACTACTTGCCTTAAATTTTAGTAATATCAAGAGTTTTCTAACAAGGTTAATACCTTAGTTCTTAATGTTTTTTTTTTCTTTATGTGTAGTGCTTTCATGCTACCTTGGTAGGAAACCATATTAAAAGGCCAATTTACAAACCATATTAAAAGGCTAATTTAAATATAAATAATATAAAGTGCTCTGAATAAAGCAGAAATGTATTACAGTTCATTCCACAAAAAGCATCCAAACCACCCAGATGACCAAGGCATATATAGTATTTGGAGGAATCATGGGTTTGCAAGGAAAAGGGAAGAGAATGAAGGAAAGTGTAACCAGCACAATTTTAGTGTGTCCATTTAGATAAAAGTAGAAGGCACAGGAGAGGTAGCAAAGGCCAGGCTATTCTTTGGTTTTCTTGAAAATTAAACACAGGTGAAAAAAACACTGCCATTCACAACTGGAGGAACCTAGGGCCAGCTGGAAGCGTGGAGCACACATGCTGTGGAGACCGTGGTGTCTGAAGTTTGTGTAGTAGTGGAAGATTGTAGGTATGTAGAGCAGGTTGAAAATGGATTGAGACTGCAAGGCGGCATAAACGGGAAACTGCCTGTAGGATCTAGTCTACTTGAAGGAAGCGGAGAGACAAGGGGAGACAAAAACAGGTTTGTGCCTTAAAGTATTTTTTCAAAGGCACCAAGATGTGGTGAGTGGAATTATTAGTTTACTTCCCTGCTGCCATGAAACCTTACCTTGAGAAGGTGCTGGATTCCAAGGTTTGTAAAGGTATCTCGGTAAAGACCGCTTTTTGAATGCATATGAATTTGCATCAGCTAGACTGAGTTGATTCTGACCAGACTTGATGGTTTTAAGTCGGAACTGTTAAATTTTAAAAAGGAGAAAAAATAATTTAACCTAGTAGTACAAAACATGAGGCTTTAATGGTACTTTGCTATGAAAAGAAAACACTGTATTCCTTACGTAAAACACATATATCTTTCATTATTTATAAGTGGCCTCTCTTAGCTCAGTTACTCAATTCATACGTAGTATTTTTAAAAATGATTTTATATCTGTGTACCACCCCGTATATTTCATATTACTGTTTCACATGTACAGCTTTCTACTTCTTTGTAAGAACACAACCAACCAAGGTTTCAGTGATTAATAGGCTTGAGCACTGGGTGGCAGATGTTCTATGCAGCGTGGTTCAAATTTCTTTGACCACACTTATATGCATTGCTAAGATGGGATTTAAGATACCATATAAAGAGTCTCTCGTGGACCTATCTCTATTGTAGAATTATGACTTATGTCTTACTTGCCAAATTTTTCTGAATGTGACTTTTTTTTGCTAATTTGCTGGGTTTGGGATTAACTAGTATTATTTTGCCACCTTTATATTGTATTTATAAAAAAAAGTACTATCATACTACTTTGGATTGTTGTGCTGGTGTAATGTGGATTTAACATCAATAAATATTTGACAAATAACAGTTGCAGTTTTGTGAAGCAAAATACTCAGTTTTAGTTTTCTATTGCTGCCATAATCAGTTAGCATAAATTTCAAGGCTTCAAACATCACTTATTTATTACTCACTGTTTTCTGTAATCAGCAGTTCAGGTAGGATGTAGCTGGCTTCTCTGTTCAGTGTCTTAGCTAAAATCATTGTATCAGCTGGACTGTATTCTCATCTGGAGCTCAAGGTCCTCTTCCAAATTCAAGTGGTTGTGGTAACTTTTTTCAATAGGAGAAGAGACATCTGATTTAGTCCAGCCAGGAGCTGCTCTCAGCTCCTAAAGGCCATCTGTATTCCTTGCCCTCTAGCCCCCTCCATCTGCAGGGTCAGCAGTGAGAATCTCCTTCACCTCAGATCCCTCTCACACTTGCTCTTTCGTCAGAGGCTCTGTCCCTTTTAAATTACATCAGGTCCATCCAGATAATCTCCCTTTCTTAAAGTCCCCAGACTTTGGGAACCTTAATTACATCTGCAAGTCCCTTCAAAGCAGCAGCTAGATTCACATTTGATTGGATAATTGAGAGGAGGTGTGTATACACCAGAGGATGGGGATATTGGGGGCCATCTTAGAATTCTGCCTGCCATAGCAACGTACTGTAGGTATGCATGTAAATATATGCCAGTGCCGTGGCGCACAAGGATAAAGTACAGCAAGATGGTATAAATTAAAAGTGAGAGGGGAAGGGAAGGAAGTAAGAATATAATAAATGGAACAAAATAAAATTATACACACACCCATATTCATGTATACATATAGCATTAATAATATCTAGATAGTTACAGCAGATGGATAACATACTTGGGCCTAGGCTTTCCTGCTACAGGAAAGAGAAAGCTGGTCATTTATGTAATTCACAGCCTCCATAAAGTAAAGACATTTTATCTTTTACATAAGCAATCTAATGGAGCTTTGGGGATACCTTTGAATTAGACTAGAATCATCTATTTCACATTGTCTTCTATACCCCATGACTTGCTACGTACCTTACAAGATTCATTATATATTTTAATGCTGAATTTGTCCTTGACGTTCCCTTTTATGAACATCTATAATGTGAAAATCCTCTTGGTTTGCTCAGAAGCTAGAACCTGTATCATAACATCAATTTAGTCTGACTCCTTTAAATTACGGAAATATGACTTCTATATTATGGTGCTAAGGAACTTGAGTGTTGGAGTTGGCCAGCCAGGATTTGAATCCTAGCTCTTTTCATCATGTGTGACCCATAAGCAAATTACTTTACCTCCCCAAGCCTCGATTTCCTTATTTGAAAAACAGAGATTAAAATGGCACCCCCTCTTTGTGCTGCTGTGATGATTATAGGGGATGATAATGTTGACCTGGTACCAGCACACAGTAAGAGGTCAATAAATTTCAGCTATTATTTTAGTGTAGTTGGAAACTAAAGTAAAATCATTTCAATTACAAAATGTGCATACCCAACAAAATTGTGCAGATGGTTAAAATTTGTGAACTTGGATGGAAAAAAAATTAGTAACGCCCAGCTGAAATTTAGAATTTCACTCGATTATGAATGTAGGCAACAAAACACAACAGTATAAAATACCTGGGACTTTCCTGGTATAAATTATGTCACAAATACTGAAATATCTTAAAATCTGTGTAAATTCAGCATTACCTCAAAATTATGGCAGAGTTACTAATAGATGTTGTAATTTAGAGGTATCTGTATTATTGTGTTTGGTTTTTAATACTTTAATCAATACTTAATTTGTTTCTTCTGTATTTTATGCCTACATGAACATTATTTTGAGAAGGGATCCAGAAGATTTAAGAAGGTCAAAAAAGCATATGGCACAAAAATTAAGAACCAGGACCTACAGAAACTTAAATATGTAGAAAAGGATTAAAAATTTGAGGAAAGCCTAATTTCCTTTTGTTTTATTCCTAGAAGGAGCAAAACGGATTAAATTATGCAACAAAATATTACTTACTATTCAGAGTTAAAGAAATGAATTTGGCTGGGTGGCTTGCACCTGTAATCCTAGCACTTTGGGAGGCTGAGGTGGGTGGATCACGTGAGGTCAGGAGTTTGAGACCAACCTGCCCAACATGGCGAAACCTCATCTCTTTAAAAAAAAAAAAATACAATAGAAATGGATTTACTTCTATCAGCATGGATAAATATGAAAAACAGCATTTGACGAGGAAAGGAAGTTACATAAGAGTGATGTCAGCAAGATGGCTAACAAGAGATTCCTGGCATTCATCCCCCCAAGAAAGGACCAGGAAATGAACAGTTAACATTCAACAGAAGCGTCAAAGGAAGAGCACTGGAGTGCAAGTAGGGGAGTGGAGAGGTACCTGCAGTCACTCAAAAGTCCAGAAGGCAGCATGGAGACACCTTGTCTCTGCTGCCCCATACTCCTGCACCCCCAACCCTGACTTGCCTGAAGTCAGGAGGAGAAACTTTCCTTTGATGGGAAAAGGTAAGCAGAGCCCCATCAGCCCCCGTTACCACTGCAAACACCTACAATCCTTACTACAAGAGAATTCCACAGTCCTCACAAGCCCTGAACCGACTTAGAGACTTGCTGTGGATTCACATTGCTGCATTCCTCTGGATTAGAAACATGAGATATGTACTCCCACCCCTCAGGGGCCTGCTCTGGGGCCCAGTAGCAAATGCACCTCTCCAGCAGCTCTGTGATCCCACCAAACCCACATGGGTGGCTGCAGTGCCACAACCCTGGCTACTCAGAACCTGGGCCCAGGATTGGCTGTGACTCTGATCAGGCACAGCAGGGAAACCAACCATCACTGCCTATACTTCCAGCCAGAGAAACAGTCTGGCAATTCTCCCAAAACATACATACCTACCCTTGAGCTGGCCATACTGGGCCCCTGAGCCGCTGAGCACCTGACATGCCCTCAGGCCAGTAGAGCAACTACCTACCTATCTTCTAAGCCTGAGAAATAGCCCAACACCCGCTACCTCCATAGACATGCCCCCAGGCCTACCCAGTGGACCTGTGCCCAAGCTAGGGCATAAGAAACAGTCCAGTGGGCCCAATCCCAGCATACATGCCCCTAGACCTTCCCAGCAGCCCTGTGCCCATGCCCAGGGCCTGAGAAACAGCTTGGCAGACTCACTTCCAGTAGACACAACCCTGGGCCAGCTGAGCAGTCACATGATCATGCCTAGGGCCTAAGAAAGAGCCCCATGAGCTCAACCCCCATGGACACAACCCCTGGCTGGCTGAGAGGCACACCACTGTCCCAAGCACAAGAAACAGCCCAGTTGGCCCACCTCTGACAGACACACCCCCAAGCCAACTTAACATGCCTGCACCCAGGGCCTGAGAAACATCCCTGTGGCCCCAATCCCAGCAAGCAAGACCCCAAGTTGGTTGATACTGTGCACACACATGCCCCCAATTTGAGAAACAGTCCAGTGCATCCACCCCAGCAAAGCTGGACCATCACTGCTACAAATCCTCACAGCCTAGGCCACTGGGCCCTTACAAACATCAGTAGAGTGGGTCACAGCTAAGGAATCTGCACAGACACTACAGTACTGTATCCACCTAGAACCAAAGCCAACCTACCCCACCTAACCAACACTCTAAGATCCCCCATACAAATAAGTCTTTCCCTACAAAACCTTCCAGCAAATTGGAAGAGGTGACTGTTCTACCAGATGCATATAAATAACGTCAAGGAACACATCAAACATGAAAAAGCAAGAAAGCATATACCTCCAAAAGAACACAATCATGCTCCAGTAATATACCCTAATCATAAGGAAATATATGAAAAGCCATAAAAGAATTGAAAAGAATAATTTTAAGGAAGCACAGTGAGATAAAAAGAATATAGCTAAACAGGTCAATGAAATCAGGAAAATCATGATTTGAATGAGAAATTCAACAGAGATGGCATTTTAAAAAAACGAACAGAAACCTTAGAGTTGAAGAATGCAATGAATAAAATTTAAAAATGCAATCAAGAGCTTCAACAACAAATTAGACAAAGCAGGGGAAAGAATTTCTGAACTTGGAGGTAGGCCTTTTGAAATAACTCATGCAGGCAAAAATAAATAAATAAATAAATAACACTTACAGAATGAATGGGACACTGTTAAATGAACAAATATTTGCATTTTGGAATTCCAGATGGAGAAGAGAAGAAAAAAGGCATAGAAAACATATTTAATGAAATAATAGCAAAAGAAAATCCCCAAGTTTTGGGAAAGAGATGAACATCCAGAGCTAAGAAGCTTAAAGTCCCCAAAAAGATTCAACCCAAACAGGTCCTCTCTGAGGCATATTATAGTGAAACTGTCAAAAGTCAAATACAAGGAATTCTAAAAACAGCAAGAGAAAAATGTCAAGTCACATACAAAGGAATACCCACTAGGCCAACAGAAGATATCGTAGCAGAAACCTTATAGGCTGGGGGTGGGGGGAAGGAATAATATTTTCAATATACTAAAAGAAAAATCCTGCCAGTAAACAACATTGCTTTAATATTCTTTATCAAATATAAGCAAAGCTATTCCTCAGAAATGAAGAAAAATAAAGGCTTTTTCAGATAAGCAAAAACTAAGGGAAGACTAGACTAGCCCTATAAAAAACACTCAAGAGTTTTAGACCTGGGAGTGAAAGACACTAACCACCATGATGAAAACAAATGAAGTTATAAATCACTGGTAGAGCTGATACATGAAAGAGAAAGGAATCCAACCTTATCACTACAGAAAACCACTAAGCCACAAAAATAAACAATAAGGAGGATTAAAGAACAAGGAATATACAACCAGAAAACCATCAATAAAATGACAGGAGTTAAGTCCTCACCTACCAAAAAATAACCTTGAATGTAAACAAATTAAATTCCCCAATTAAAAGAGATTGAATGAATGAATTTTTTTAAAAAAACGTGCAACTATATGCTGCCAAATAAAAACCCACCTCACCTGTAAAAGACACACGAAGACTGAAAGTGAAGGGATGGAAAAAAAAAAAAATCAATGCAAACAGAAACAAAAAGCAGGAGTAGCTATTCTTATATCAGATAATACAGGCTATTTAAGTAAAAAGTGATAAAGAGAGACAAAGAAGGATGTTATAATAAAGGTACCAATTCAGCAAGAAGCTGTAACAATGGCAAATATATATGCACCCAACACTGGAGCACCAGATATATAAAGCATATATTATTAGATCTACAAAGAGAGCTAGACCTCAATAAAATAATAGTTGGGAACTTTATCACCCCACTTTCAGCACTGGACAGATAATCTAGACAGAAAAGCAACAAAGAAACACTGCATTTCAACTGTACTACAAACTAAATGGACCTAACAGACAACTACAGAACATTTCACCCAACAGCAATAGAATACACATTCTTTTTATCAGCTCATGGAACATTCTACAAGAATGACCATATATTAGGACACAAAACAAATCTCAAAAAATTTTTAAAAACTGAAATCATATCAAGTGTCTTATGTGACCACAATGGAATAAAACTGGAAATCAATAACAAGAATATTCAAAACTGTAAAAATACATGGAAATTAAACAACATCCTCCTGACTGACAATGCGTGAAGGAAGAAATTAACAAGGAAATTTTAAAATTCCTTGAAACAAATAAAAACAGAAACACAAAATACCAAACCCTATGTGATACAGCAAAAGCACAATTAAGAAGCAAGTTTACAGAAATAAATGCCTAGATAAAAAAAGTTAAAAGATTTCTAATAACTGAATGATTCATCTTAAGAATCTAAGGAAAAAACTGGGCATAGTGGTGCACACCTATAGTCCCAGCTACTCAGAAGGCTTGGGAAGGATTGCTCTGAGGCCAGGAGTTTGAGGCTACAGCACACTCTCATTGAGGCTGTGAAAAGGCACTGCACCCCAGCCGGGGCAACATGGCAAAACCTAGTATCTAAAACAAGTTTTAAACTAGAAAAACAAAAATTCCAAAAGCAAACCAAACCCAAAATTAGTAGAAGGAAAGAAATAATAAAAATTAGAGCAGAATTAAACAAAATTGAGATTTTTTAAACATAAAAGATCAACAAAAAGTTGATTTTTTGAAAAGATAGACAATAAGCCATTAGTTAGACTAAGAATAAAGAGAGTAAACAAAATCAAAAACAAAAAAAAGGAGCTGTAACAACTGATACTAAAGAAATACACAGGATCATTAGAAACTATTATGAAAAACCATATGCCAATAAATTTTAAAACCTAGAGGAAATGGATGAATTCCTAGATACATACAAACTACCAAGACTGAACCAAAATGAAACTACCTGAACAGATCAATAAAAAGTAATGATAACAAATCAGTAATAAAAAGCCTCCCAACAAGGAAAACACCAAGACTGGATGGCTTCTCAGCTAAATTCTACCAAACATTTTAAAAACAAACAAAACAACAACAACAACAATACTACCAATTCTCAAACTATTCCAAAAAAACCGAAGAGAATTCTTTCAAACTTATTTTACAAAGCCAGCATAATTTTGACACTGAAACCAGATAAGGACATAAAAAAAAAGAAAACTACAGACCAATATCCCTAATGAACACACATGCAAAAATCCTCAACATAATATTAGTAAACTGAATCTTCTAACATCACATCAAAAAGATCATACACCGTGATCAAGTAGGATATATCTCACAAGGATACAAAGATGGTTCAACACATGCAAATCAGTAAACACGATACATCACATCGACAAAATGAAGGACAAAAAACATATGATCATCTCAACAGATGCAGAAAAAGCATTTGGTGAAATTCAACAACCCCTTTCATGATTTAAAAAAAAAAAAAAAACTCTCAATAAATTTGGTATATAAGAAAGTACCTCAATGCAATAAAGGTGAAATATCACAAACCCACAGCTAACATCAGATTGAATGTGAAGAAGCTCAAATATTTTCAAGATATAACAAGATAAGGATGCCCACTCTCACCATGATAGTACTGGAAGTCCTAGCCAGAGCAATTAGGCAAGGGAAACAACAGGAATCCACATTGGAAAGGAAGAAATCAAACAGTCCCTGTTTGCAGACAAAATGATCTTATATATTGAAAAACATAAGGACTCTACCATAAAACTCTTAGAACTGCTAAATGGATCCAGTAAAGTTTCAGGATACAAAATCAATGTACAAAAATAAGCAGCATTTCTATACACAAACAACAAAGGAAGTAGGGAAGGAGGGAAGGAAGGAAAGGAGGGAGGGAGGGAGGGAGAAAGGGAGGGAGGGAAGGAAGGAATTCTACTTATAATAACTATCAAAAAAAACCCAAAATATCTAGGAATAAACTTAACCAAGGAGGTAAAAGATCTCTACAAGGAAAACTAAAACACTGATGAAAGAAACTGAAAAAGATGCCAAAAAAAAAAAAAAAGTGGATACTCAATGTTCATGAACTAGAAAAATAAATATTGTCAAAATGACCATACTGCCCAAAGAAATCTACAAATTCTGTGTAACCTCTATCAAAATATCAATGACATTTTTCATAGAAATAGAAAAAAAAATCCTAAAATTCATGTACAACTACAAAAGACACCAAATTAGCAAAAGCAATCCTGAGCAAGAGGAACAAACTGAAGTTATCACACTATTAGACTTCAAAATATACTGCAAAGCTATAGTAACCAAAAAACTATGGTACTGTCATTTTAAAAAGACACAAAGACCAATGGAACAGAATATAGAACCCAGAAATTAACCTACATATCTACAGTGAGCTGATTTCTGACAAAGGCACCAAAAATATTCATTAGGAAAGAACAATCTCTTAAATAAATGGTGCTGGGAAATCTAGATATCCATATGAAGATGAATGAAACTAGATCCTAACCTCTCACTCTATAGAAATATCAACTGAAAATGGATCAAATTCCACATCAAAATCCTATCTGAAAAAAGATTGCTGGGTTAAATTGAATTTCTTGTTCTAGATCCTTGAGGAATCACCACACTGTCTTCCACAATGGTTGAACTAATTTACACTCCCACCAACAGTATAAAAGTGTTCCTATTTCTCCACAGCCTCGCCAGCATCTGTTGTTTCCTGACTTTTTAATAATGCCATTCTAAATGGCATGAGATGGTATCTCAATGTGGTTTTCATTTGTATTTCTCTAATGACCGGTGATGATGAGCTTTTTTTTTTAATATGTTTATTGACCACATAAATGTCTTCTTATAAGAAGCGCCTGTTCACATCCTTCAAGGTTTATAAATCATTCTACTATAGAGACATGCACACGTATGTTTACTGCAATACTATTTACAATAGCAAAGACTTGGGGACCAACCCAAATGCCCATCAATGACAGACTAAATAAAGAAAATGTGGCACATATACACCACGGAATATTATGCAGCCATAAAAAAGAATGAGTTTATGTCCTTCACAGGGACAAGAATGAAGCTGGAAGCCATCAGTCTCAGCAAACTAACACAGGAACAGAAAACCAAACACCACATGTTCTTACTCACAAGTGGGAATTGAACAATAAGAACACGTGGACACAGGGAGGGGAATATCACACACTGGGGCCTGTCAGGGGGTGGGAGGCAAGGGGCGGGAGAGCATTAGGACAACTACCTAATGCATATGGGGCTTAAAACCTAGATGATGGGTTGATAGGTGCAGCAAACCACCATGGCACATGTATACCTATGTAACAAACCTGCACGTTCTGCACATGTATCCCACAACTTAAAGTTAAATTCGAAAAAAAGGAAGAAAAAAAGAAAATTTAAAATTCTACATTCAAATCCTAATTGAAAAAAAAATAATGGATCAAAGATTTAAACATAAGACTCAAAATTACAAAACTCCTAGAAGAAAACACTGAGAAGATGCTTCAGGATATTGGTCTAGAAAAAGATTTTATGAATAAGACCTCAAAAGCACAGGAAACTAAAGTAAAAATAAATATCATTATATTAAACCAAAAGCTTGCGCACAGCAAAGGAAACAATCAAAAGAGTGAATAGACAACCTACACAATGGAAGAAAACATTTGCAAACTATTCATCTAACAGGGGATTGATGTCCAGAATATGCAAAGAATTCAAACATTTCCAACAGCAAAAATATTTTTTATTAAAAAATGGACAAGTGATCTGAACAGATACTTCACAAAAGACATAAAAATGGCCAAGAAATATATGAAAAAATTCTCAACATCCTAATCAGGGAAATGCAAAACAAAACCATAATGAAATATCATCTCATTCCAGTCAGAATGGCTATTAAGAAAAAGAAAAAAACAGGAAGTTCTGGCAAGAATGTAGAGAAACCAGAACTCACACACTGTTGGTGGGAATGTAAACTGGCACAGCCTCTATGGAGTACAGTATGGAGATTCCTCAAAAAACTACAAAGAGAACTACCATATGATTAAGCAATCCTACTAGTGGGCATTTATTCAAAAGAAAGAAAATCACTTTATCAGAGATCTCTGCACCCTATTGATAATAGTGCCACCTAAAGGCCTGAAGGTCAAACTACACAGCCCAATACAAAGCCTGCTGACAAGGGGTACAGCCCTGGAGAATGAGACAAGTTTTCTGAGATCTCTGCAAACCCAGCCCTGTAGGAGGTAGTGAGCCTGCTCATATGCCTAGTACATCACTACTACCACTGGCATTTGAGAAAGCCACCGCACAAAGGCTATCTATAACCAAGGAACTCATGAGTCCTTTCCACTGAAAGCACCCAGAAGCCAAGGCAAATGACCATAAGCAACATTATAGTCATGCTTGAAAAAGCATAACTCAGCCATTGGTAAGTTGAGCAGAGCTCTAAAAGGTCCCTCATAACCTTTAATATCATAACTATCAAAATATGCCAGGAATGAACAACTTGAAACCAAAGTATCAGAGAGAAGTTGAACATGTGAATGGGAGACTAAACAACCACTGCAGGCCAGGTGCGGTGGCTCACACCTGTAATCCCAGCACTTTGGGAGGCTGAGGGGGGTGAATCACCTGAGGTCAGGAGTTCAAGACCAGCTTGGCCAACATGGTGAAACCCCATCTCTACTAAAAATACAAAAAAATTGCCACAGTGTCACGCACCTGTGGTCCCAGCAACTTGGGAAGCTGAGGTTGGAGGATCGCTTGAACCTGAGAGGTGGGGCTGCAGTGAGCCAAGGCTGTAACACTGCACTCCAGCCTGGGTAAAAGAGCGAGGCTCTGTCTCAAAACAAAACAAAACAAAACAAATTTTACAAGAATTGTATGAGAATCTAATAACAAGTATTGGACAGGGAGACTCTAAAAGATTTCAAGCAATTAAAGGCTAATAAATGCTTTTTAGTAGTTTTTAAATTTATAAAATGTTGACATTCCCTTTTGAAAAAGTATCTTTATTATTTTAGCAAACACTAAAATACTTCTATTTTTATGGGTTCACTCATAAAGTTTTATGAGTTTTCAGCTGAATGTAGTGGCTCGCACCTGTAATCCCAGCACTTTGGGAGGACGAAGTGGGAGGATGGCTTGAGGCCAGGAGTTTGAGAACAGCCAAGGCAATGCAGTAAGACTCCCATCTCTATTGAAAAAAAAAAAAAGAGCCAGGAGTGGGCGTGGGGATGCTGCCTGTAGTCCCAGCTATTCAGGAGGCTGTGGCAGAAGGACTGCTTGAGCCCAGGAGTTTGAAGTTACAGTGAGCCATGATCACATCACTGCACTCCAGCCTGGGAGATAAAGTAAAACCCTGCCTCTAAAACAAAAAGAAAAAAAAAAAAGGAAAGGACAGGAAAGGAAAGAAAAAAAGTTTTATGAGTTTATTCTCAATCTTAGTCAACCTTATTTTTCTCATGAGATCTTAAGTTCCTCAACCACAAGGGATAGTTTAATAAGGAATTTAGACAATATATACATTTTCATAAACTGTGTTTCTTCAAAAGAAAAGAACACAGAAGAATTTCATAGGAAAAAAAGTGGCAGAGATCATTCTTTTTGTGTTTATAAAGAATTGGATAAGATGATGTTTAATGCCAACGTGCCTCTAAAGTACAATGGAACTTATATTCCTATGTGGTATAGTTCTCAATTGTTTGCTTACTGACTCTCATAAACACAGGCTGTCAAGCAACTGAAACCAGAGATATAAATCATAAACTTGGGCTGTTCAGAGCATGTGACATTTCAGGACTTCACTTGTAGCATGTGACATTTTGTTTTATTCATATTCTGTTCTCTATGTTAAAACTTTTTAATTAAAGAGTTTACCTACTTCACCAGAAATAACTGTGTTAAACAATAACCATGCTTTCACGAAATTCCTTCTTTTGGGAAGTTTCAAGGTTAGCTCTTGTATATGGCAGTCCTCCAAGTATGATCCCCAGTCTATCAGAAACTTACTAGAAATGCAAATTCTTGAAACCTACCCAAACCTACTGAATCAGAAACTCTGAGAATGGAGCCCAGCACTCTGAATTTTAACAAGCCCTCCAGATGACTCTAATACACACCAAGGCCTAAGGCCACTGTCTTAGGAGGATAAGGTATCTTAATTCCTTCCCTGCTCAATTGATACTAAGGTCTGGATTTACCTGTTGTATTCTCAAAGAACCTTAAAGAATCTCTGTAAAGTTAGTAATAAATAATCTTCCTGCAGGAAAGACAGTGATATCTGCACATGGTTCTTTACAGTTACTTGGTGAGAACAACAGGTGAAGACAGTTTGTTCTCTGCTAATGAGACTATCTTCTAGGGGCCTTAGGAGCTTAGTTTTTCTTGATCTGCTGCATGAGTGGTTACTGCTTCAGCAGAGGCAGCCTCACTTGATTTGTTCAGAGTCCCAAGGATGCTGGGTAATATCACCAGAATCCTTCCCAATGTGGGAATGAGGGTTATCTGATGGGAGAGGCAAAGCCTGTCTAAGAACTTGCATTTATCCCATGAAAATAATGTACTACCACAAAATAAAAGTAAGTGCTAGAGAAACAACCATTTAAATGGCACTGCTGGGATTTCCGACTAAAGGTGGTACCTTGAGCCCTACTATGTCCCCAAATAAAACAACAAAACCTTAGAGAGTTCTGTGTTTGTTTTTTAAAGGCATAAATCCAAAAGGAAAAAAAGAAGAGGAGACAAATGCTAGAAAGTAGATGGGAGTTAGGCAGTAACAACAGACCGAAAAAGCTGAATTTTGGCCAGAAATAGGAAACAATGAAAACAACCAAACTTCCATGACAGAATTCCCAAAAGATGATAAAATTAGTTGATTTTGGTACTTCTGCAAGTCAAGAGGAGTGCAGTGCTTAAAATAGCAATTAGACTTCTCTCATCGTCTCCTATACCTTGCATAGGAGACAGAACCTTAAAATACAAGCTTCCTTCTCTGAGATACCAGAATAGTTTATTACAGACTACCATGCTAACAACTGAGGAATAAAATGAAAGTTTACAGCTTTCTTCTCTCTTTGGGTTCCAGAATGCTGCTAGTTAAAAGACTGATGGTCAGAAACGTTGACAGTCAGCTTTCCAGGCAGGAGAGTCTTCCCTGGAAAATCTGACCAGCTCGAGAGAAAAAACAGCTATAACATTGGGTTCTCAAAGTGTAGTCCAGGAACTCCTAAGAGTCCCTCCTCTCAGGGCGTGAGCAAGGTCAAAGCTATTTGCAAAATAATACTACAATGTCATTTGCCTGTTTTACTCTAATTCTCTCATAAGTTCACAGTGGAGTTTTCAAATGCTGTACCATATGTGATACTGTAAGATATTAAAAGCAAAAATAATGTGGATCCAATTGTCTTTTATTAAGCTGGATATTAAAATGATTCACAAAAATGTAAAGTAATGTCACTTTTCCAATATTTTATTTCTAAAATAGTCATTTTTCATAAGAAATATATTATCTATATTAGCATGTAATGGGTTTACTATTATTTTTGATGAATTAATATTTTTAAATTCAGTTTTAATTTCTATTAAAGTAAATATTGACAGAGGTAACCCACATAAACAAAAGTTCTCTGTGGTCCTTAGTCATTTTTTAAGCATGTACAAGGGTCCTGAGCATATGAGAACTGATGAGCTAAAGAGACTGACATCGGAGGTCCCACCAGTTAAAAAGTCTGCCCACCTACACCATCCCACAGTAAAGACCACTGCCAGCAATCCCCAACTACGCACATAGAGCTTCCAATCTGCTTTTTAATATTACTCTAAAACACAGATACAGAAAACCACATAAAACAAATATATACCTGAGTGACTTACTATAAGGCTAACAATCTTGAAATTATCATCCAGGTCAAGAAATAAAACTTTGCCAGACACCACAGAAGTTCCTCTACCTGCCCCATAGATATACAGGTTAGTCTTGCCCATTATATTTTTTTAAATTGCGGTAAGATACACAACATAAAATCTACCATTTTAATCACTTTGAATGTACACTGTGGTTTGCCCATTTTAAAATTTAGTAAGTTT
This sequence comes from Sapajus apella, assembly GCF_009761245.1. Lineage (NCBI taxonomy): Eukaryota > Metazoa > Chordata > Mammalia > Primates > Cebidae > Sapajus > Sapajus apella. The sequence continues at coordinate 2,818,839 of NW_022436979.1, forward strand.
CCAGTCTCTTTTAGTCTGAAGACTCCTTCCATCACTTTCTTTTTCTTACAATTTATCTACTGATGAAAGCAGGCTGTCTGGGCCAGTAGAGTTCTGTACCCTGGATTTTGCTGATTGCCTACTCATGGGGCAATTTGAATGTTCCTCTGTCCTCAGTATTTCTTTTTTTTCCCCATAAGTTACTGGGGTACAGGTGACGTTTGGTTACATGACTAAGTTCTTTAGTGGTGATTTGTGAGATTTTGGTGCACCCATCACCCGAGCAGTATACACTGCAACCTGTTTGTAATCTTTTATTCCTCACCCCATTCCCACTCTTCCCCCCAAGTCCCTAAGTCCACTGTGTCATTCTTATGCCTTTGCGGCCTCATAGCTTAGCTCCCACCTATTAGTGAGAACATAAGATTTTCTGCTCCTGAGTTACTTCACTTAGAATAATAGTCTCCAGTCTCATCCAGGTCACTGCAAATGCCGTTAATTCATCCCTTTTGATGGATGAGCAATATTTCATCATACATATATACCACAGTTGTTTTGTTGTTTTTTTTTTTCTTGAGACAGAGTCTCGTTCTGTCACCAGGCTGGAGTGCAGTGGCACGATCTCGGCTCACTGCCACCTCCGCGTCCTGGGTTCAGGCGATTCTCCTACCTCAGCCTCCTGAGTAGCTGGGACTACAGGTGCATGCCACCACACCTGGCTAATTTTTGTACTTTCAGTAGAGATAGGATTTCACCACATTAGCCAGGCTGGTCTCAAACTCCTGACCTTGTGATCCTCCCACCTCAAAAAAAAAAAAATGATTTTCATATGTTAGCAATGAATAATTCCACATACCACAGAATATTCCTATATGCTAGTAAAAACAATTTAAAAAAAAGAATTGCCTCAATATCTACAGAATATTATATTATGAACAAAAAAGAATTTCTAGACATTTTAGAGATGTTTTATCCAAAAGACTCTAAAGCGTCCATGAACAGGTTTCTACTGTGAATCTCTAAAAATGTAAACTTTAATGTGTGTACTTCTCTAGGTGGAGAGTCCACAGTTTTCAGCTTCTAAATGAGCCCCATGAGCTAAAATAGCTTTTAAAACACTATATTTAAAAAAATAAAAATAATAAAAAAAAAAAAAAAGAGGCCAGGCAGGGTGGCTCACACCTGTAATCCCAGCAACTTGGGAGGTCGAGAAGGGTGGATCACCTGAGGTCGGGAGGTCAAGACCAGCCTGGCCAGCACAGTGAACTCTGTCTCTACTAAAAATACAAAAATTAGTTGGGTGTGGTAGCAGGCGCCTGTAATCCCAGCTACTGGGGAAGCTGAGACACGAGAATCACTTGAACCTGGGAGGTGGAGGTTGCAGTGAGCTGATATCGTGCTACTGCACTCCAGCGTGGGCAAGACAGTAAGACTCTATCTCAAAAAAAAGAAAAAAACCCCACTATATTAAAGAGTTAAATGTTTTTTTTAAAAAAAGACGTAAACAGGAGAGATCCAAGATGGCTGATTACTAGCAGCTCAGGATTGTAGCTCCCAGTGAAAGCGCAGAAAACGAGAGGACGCCACACTTTCAGACAAATTTTTGTTGCTCGTGGACCAGGAGATTCCCAGCAGAGGAGCCCCACGGGTCGCCAACACGACTCTTGTGGCCGGCGCTGCGGTTTTGCCAGCACCCTGGCGCGGCGGTTCTTGGTGCAAAGTAAACGGGACTGGGTCCCCTTTTGGTCGACGTTTGGAGCTCCGGGAAGGCAGAGTCGCCTATTCAGCTGATTGAAAAAGGGACTCAAGAAGGAAGCCAGACCGGAGATTCCCGGGCAGAAAGGCACCATGAATCTTAATGCCGCTGTTTTGGCAGGCGCAATGGGTTGCTCAGATTCTGGCGCTAGGAATCAATAAGTTGGATGCCCACTCAGAGACCTAATTTGAAAGTCGGTAATTACAAAGACAACAGGTGGATAAATTTACAATAATGGGAAGAAACCAGCGTAAAAAGGCTGAGAATACCCAAAATCAGAATGCCTTTCCCTCTACAGGAGATCACAGTTCCTCATCAACAATGGAACAAGGCTTGATGGAGAATGGGTGCATTCCATTAACAGATTTAGGCTTCAGAAGGTGGAAAATATTCTTTAGGATATTATTCAGGAAAACTTTCCTAACCTAGTAAGGCAGGAAAATACTCAACTTCAGGTAATACAGAGAACACCACAAAGATATTCCTCAAGTAGAGCAACCACAAGACACATAATCTTTAGATTCACCAGGGTTGAAATAAAGGAGAAAATTCTAAGGGCAGCTAGAGAGAAAGGTCAGGTTACCCATAAAGGGAAGCCTATCAGACTCACAGCAGATCTCTCAGCTGAAACACTACAAACTAGAAGAGAGTGGGGACCAATATTCAATATCCTCAGAGAAAAGAATTTTCAACCCAGAATCTCATATCCAGCCAAATTAAACTTCATAAATAAAGGAAAAATAAAATTTTTTGCAAACAAGCAAGCACTCAGATTTCATCACCACCAGGCCTGCTTTACAAGAGCTTCTGAAAGAAGCACTATATACAGAAAGGAACAACCAGTATCAGTCATCCCAAAAACTTACCAAAAGGTAAAGAGTATCTTCATAATAAAGAATCTATATCAACCAATGGGCAAAATAGCCAGCTAGCATTAAATGACAATATTAAACTCACAAATATCAATATTAATCCTAAATTTAAATGGATTAAATGCCCCAATCAAAGACACAGACAGGCAAATTGAATAAAAAGTCAAAACCCATCAGTTCTTATGAGTGCTGGGATTACAGGCATGAGCCACAATACCTGGCCTCCTGCATAAACTATTAATAGTTACTGTACTGTCAACCACAGAATAGGCTGCAGAGGGATGCTCCAAGACCAAAGAAACAGAAAGCGCCTTTGGGAGTATAATGACTGTGTCTCAATGCACAATAAAGATTAGCTAGCTGTTCAAAAACCTGTTATGTAATGACATGCCCAAGAACAGTCGGGGAATACGCAAATCCAATCACAGTGAATGGCAGTACTCCAGGATGAAATGACTAAAATGCAACTGACAGAAAATATAGCTCATCAGTAGTATAGTAACCCATCAAGCTAAATGCCTGAATGGGATCCAGCATGTGGGAAATTTTGCTCTGACCAGCATGATCAAGCAAGCAGGTATATTTCTGAGCTATCACAGAACAATACTCTGACAATACCATTTAGCTACCTTCCCCTTGCTTGTGTTCCATGATTAGACAACTGTCTGGTTAAAATGTAGGCTGCCATGGAAAACAAAGGTCTGAGTATGCATATGTTCTCTCAAACTCTCTTTCCTTTAACCTCAGCTTCCTTGAGGCCATGAAGTTTTGTCAAAATCAATTGATTTTCTTACGTCATAGTGCCAGACACAGAGCAAGGCAAGGAAAATAAAAAATAAAGACGACCTTCAGTCGAAACACACAATCCAGTGGAAACAAGTCTAAAAGTAGAAGATATTTTTCTCCCTACAAGCGAACATACCTTCTCTCTTTTGGTAAGCAGTGGTAAAAATATCATAGAATAGTATGCAATACTCTTCATATCAAAGCAACTCAGCCACTATAACAACCGCACAGAGGTCACTATCAAGAGAATGGGTACCAGCTGTAACTCTCCAATCTGAAGTATAAACATTAATGTAAGAAATAATTCAGAGGAGGACCCAAGATGTCTGACTAGGAACAGCTCAAGATTGCAGCTCCCAGTGAAAGTGCAGAGGGTGAGTGGATGCCGCATTTCCAGACAGATTTCTATTGCCCACAGACCAGGAGATTCCCAGGCAGAGAAGCCCCACGGGTCACCAGCGCAGCTGTTTTGGCCTTGGCCGGCAGGGCTACTTTGCCATCGCCCTGGTGCAGCGGTTCTCCGTACAAAATACACTGGTCCGGGTGCCCTTTTAGCTGGCGATTGGAGATCCAGGAAGGCAGATAGCCCATTCATCTGATTTAAAAAGGAACTGAAACAGGGAGCCAGGCCAAGAGATTCCTGAGCAAAAAAACCGCCATGAATCTCACTGCCACTCTTTCAGCCGACACAGTGAGTCGACGCCAGGGAAATCACACAGATCCTGGCACCTAAAACAGGCGACTGGAACACCTGGGAGAGAGTCGACCATTCAAGTTAAAAAAAAAAAAAAAGAAAAAAAGAAACAGACGCTGAGTCACAGTCAGGTGATCAGGCTCAGCTGGACCCGGGCCAGTCCAGCTCTGTGGGGAAGGGGCGTCCGCCATTACCAAGACACTCCACCACTACAGAGGTAGTCCGCCATCACCAAGGCAACCTGCCATTACAGAGAGAGTCCCTTACAGAGGCAGGCCACCATTGCCGAGGCAGTTCTAACTATACCCATACAAACAGGACGGCAGGGAAGATCACACAGCAGCTGGGCAGAGCCCACAGCAGTTCAGCAAAGCCTCTGCAGGCAGACAGTGACTAGGCTGCCTCCTCGCTGGGCAGGGCAGCCCTGGGGAAAAAAAAAAAAAGGCAGTAGCACAACGGAAACTCATAAAGAAAGCCCTAACTCCCTGGGACAGAGCACCGGAAAAAAAAAAAAAAAAAGGAGTTTATGAGTTCTGCTGCAGCCGACCTAAACATACCTGTCCAGCAACTCTGAATGAACAATGGAGCTCACAGCTCAGCACTTCAGCTCCAATAAAGGACAGACTGTCTCCTCAAGCAGCTTCCTGACCCACGTATGTCCAAAGAGCCACCTCATAAAGGAGAGAACACACTGACATTTGGCGGGTATCCTTCTGGGACAAAGATAGCGAAGAAGAAACTGGTAGCAACCCTTACTGTTCTGCAACTGCTGCAGGTGATCCCCAAGCAAGCAGGGCCTGGAGTGGACGTCAGCAGTCCTACAGCAGAGGGGCCAGACTGTTAAAAGTAAAACTAAGAAACAGAAATAACTTCATCATCCACAAACTAGAAGTTCACCCAGAGACTCAATCTGAAAGTCAGCAACTACAAAGACAACAGGTGGATAAATCCACAAAGATGGGAAGAAACCAGTGCAAAAAGGATGAAAACACCCAAAACCAGAATACCTCTCCTCTTACAAGGGATCACAACTCCTCACCAGCAAGGGAATAAGGCTGGATGGAGAATGAGTGTGATGAAATGACAGAATCAGACTTCAGAAGGTGGGTAATAAGAAACTTCAGTGAGCTAAAAGAACATGTTCTAACCCAATGCAAAGAAACTAAGAACCTTGAAAAAAGATTTGAAGAAATGCTAACAAGAATGGACAACACAGAGAGGAATATAAGTGAATTGATGAAGCTGAAAAACACAACACAAGAACTTTGTGAATCATGCACAAGTTTCAACAGCCGAATTGACCAAGCAGAAGAAAGGATATCAGAGGATCAACTCAATGAAATAAAATGAGAAGGCAAGAATAGAGAAAAAAGGGTAAAAAGGAATGAACAAAGTCTCCAAGAAATATGGGATGATGTGAAAAGACCTAATCTACATTTGATAGGTGTACCTGAATGTGGTGAAGAGAATGAATCCAAACTGGAAAATACTCTTCAGGATATTATCCAGGAAAACTTCCCCAATCTAGCAAGGCAGGCAAATATTCAAGTCCAGGAAATACAGAGAACACCACAAAGATATTCCTCAAGAAGAGTAACCCCAAGGCACATAATCGTCAGATTCACCAGGGTTGAAATGAAGGAGAAAATGCTAAGGGCAGCCAGAGAGAAAGGTCAGGTTACCCACAAAGGGAAGCCCATCAGACTCACAGCAGATCTCTCAGCAGAAACCCTACAAGCCAGAGGAGAGTGGGAGCCAATATTCAACATCCTTAAAGAAAAGAACTTTCAACCCAGAATCACATATCTAGCCAAACTAAGCTTCATAAGTGAAGGAAAAATAAAATCCTTTGTGAACAAGCAAGTACTCAGAGATTTCATCACCACCAGGCCTGCTTTACAAGAGCTCCTGAAAGAGGCTCTAAACATATAAAGGAACAACCAGTACCAGCCACTCCAAAAACATACCAAATGGTAAAGAGCATCAACACAATCAAGAATCTGCATCAACTAATGGGCAAAACAGCCAGCTAGCATCAAAATGGCAGTATCAAATTCACAAATAACAATATTAATCCTAAATGTAAATGGACTAAAAGCCCCAACAAAAGACACAGACTGGCAAATTGAATAAAAAGCCAAAACCCATCAGTGTGCTGTATCCAGGAAACCCATCTCACATGCAAGGATACACAAAGGCTCAAAATAAAGGGATGGAGGAAGATTTACCAAGCAAATAGAGAGCAAAAAAAAGCAGGAGTTGCAATTGTCGTCTCTGATAAAATAGACTTTAAAGCAACAAAGATCAAAAGAGACAAAGAAGGACATTACGTAATGGTAAAAGGATCAATGCAACAAGAGCTAACGATCCTAAATATACACGCACCCAATACAGGAGCACCCAGATACATAAGGCAAGTTCTTAATTACTTACAAAGAGACGTAGACTCCCACACAATAATAGTGGGAGACTTTAACACCCCATTGTCAATATTAGACAGATCAACCAGACAGAGGGGAAATTAACAAGGATATCCAGGACTTGAACTCAGACCTGAAACAAGCAAACCTAACAGACATTTACAGAACTCTCCACCCCAAATCCACAGAATATACATTCTTCTCAGCACCACATCACACCTACTCTAAAATTGACCCCATAATTGGGAGTAAATCACTCCTCAGCAAATGCAAAAGAACGGAAATCATAACAAACAGTCTCTCAGACCACAGTGCAATCAAGTTAGAACTCAGAATTCAAAAACTAACCCAGAACCGCACAGCTTCATGGAAACTGAACAACTTGCTCTTGAATGTTGACTGGATAAACGATGAAATGAAGGCAGAAATAAAGATGTTCTTCTAAACCAATGAGAACGAAGACACAACATACCAGAATCTCTGGGACACATTTAAAGCAGTCTCTAGAGGAAAATATATAGCAATAAGTGCCCACATGAGAAGGAAGGAGAGATAGAAAATGGACACCCTATCGCCAAAATTGAAAGAGCTAGAGGAGCAAGATCAAAAAAACTCAAAATCTAGCAGAAGACAAGAAATAACTAAGATCAGAGCAGAACTGAAGGAGATAGAGACACAAAAAACCCTTCAAAAAATCAATAAATCCAGGAGCTGGTTTTTCAAAAAGATCAACAAAATAGACTGCTAGCCAGATTAATAAAAAAGAAAAGAGAGAATAATCAAATAGGTGCAATAAAAAACGATAAAGGGGATATCACCACAGATTCCACAGAAATTCAAACCATCATCAGAGATTATTACAAACAACTCTATGCACATAAACTAGTAAACGTGGAAGAAATGGATACATTCCTGGACACTTGCCTCCTCCCAAGCCTAAGCCAGGAAGAAGCCGAAACCCTGAATAGACCAATAACAAGGTCTAAAGTTGAGGCAGCAATTAAGAGCCTATCACCCAAAAAAAGCCCAGGTCCAGATGGGTTCACAGCCGAATTCTACCAGACATACAAAGAGGAGCTGGTACCATTCCTTCTGAAACTATTCCAAATAATCCAAAATGAGGGAAGCCTTCCCAAATCATTTTATGAGACCAACATCATCCTGATTCCAAAACCCGGCAGAGATTCAACAAAAAAAGAAAACTTCAGGCCAATATCCATGATGAACATAGATGCAAAAATCTTTAATAAAATATCAGCAAGCCGATTGCAACAGCACATCAAAAAGCGTATCCACCATGATCAAGTAGGCTTCATCCCAGGGATGCAAGGCTGGTCCAACCTATGCAAGTCTATAAACGTAATTCACCAAATAAACAGAACCAAAGACAAAAACCACATGATTATCTAAATTGATGCAGAGAAGGCCTTTGACAAAATTCAACAGACTTTTATGCTAAAAACCCTCAATAAACTAGGTATTGACGGAACATATCTCAAAATAATAAAAGCTATTTACGACAAACCAACAGCCAATATCATACTGAATGGGCAAACTGGAAGCATTCCCTTTGAAATCTGGCAGTAGACAAGGATGCCCTCTCTCACCACTTCTATTCAATATAGTGCTGGAAGTTCTAGCCAGAGCAATCAGGCAAGAAAAAGAAATAAAGGGTACTCAAATAGGAAAGGAGGAAGTCAAATTATCTCTATTTGCAGATGACATGATTGTATATCTAGAAGACCCCATTGTCTCAGCCCAAAATCTCCTGAAACTGATAAGTAACTTCAGCAAAGTCTCAGGATACAAAATCAATGTGCAAAAATCACAAGCATTCCTATACACCAATAACAGACTTAAAGACAGCCAAATCAAGAATGAACTGCCATTCACAATTACTACAAAGAGAATAAAATACCTAGGAATACAACTAACGAGGAACGTTAAGGACCTCTTCAAGGAGAACTACAAACCACTGCTCAACGAAATAAGAGAGGACACAAACAGATGGAGAAACATTCCATGTTCATGGTTAGGAAGAATCAATATCGTGAAAATGGTCATACTGCCCAAAGTAACTTACAGATTCAACGCTATCCCCATCAAGCTACCAATGACCTTCTTCAAAGAACTGGAAAAAAAACACCTTAAACTTCATATGGAACCAAAAGAGAGCCTGCATAGCCAAGTCAATTCTAAGCAAAAAGAACAAAGCAGGAGGCATCACACTACCGGACTTCAAACTACATTATAAGGCTACAGTAATCAAAACAGCATGGTACTGGTACCAAAACAGAGATATAGACCAATGGAACAGAACAGAGGTCTTAGAGGCAACACAACATATCTACAACCATCTGATCTTTGACAAACCTGACAAAAACAAGCAATGGGGAAAGGATTCCCTGTTTAATAAATGGTGTTGTGAAAACTGACTAGCCATGTGCAGAAAGCAGAACCTGGACCCCTTCCTGACACCTTACACTAAAATTAACTCCAGATGGATTAAAGACTTAAAAATAAGACCTAACACCATAAAAACCCTAGAAGAAAATCTAGGCAAAATCATTCAGGACACAGGCATAGGCAAGGACTTCATGACCAAAACACCAAAAGCATTGACAACAAAAGCCAAAATAGGCAAATGGGACCTAATCAAACTCCACGGCTTCTGCATGGCAAAAGAAACAGTCATTACAGTGAATCAGCAACCAACAGAATGGGAAAAAATTTTGCAGTTTACCCATCTGACAAAGGGCTGATATTCAGAATTTACAAAGAACTAAAACAGATTTATAAGAATAAAACAAACAAGCCCATTCAAAAGTGGGCAAAGGATATGAACAGATACTTTATAAAAGAAGACATACATGAGGCCAACAAACATATGAAAAAATGCTCATCATCACTGGTCATCAGAGAAATGCAAATCAAAACTACATTGAGATACCATCTCATGCCAGTTCGAATGGCGATCATTAAAAATCTAGAGACAACAGATGCTGGAGAGGATGTGGAGAAATAGGAACACTTTTACACTGTTGGTGGGAGTGTAAATTAGTTCAATCATTGTGGAAGACAGTGTGGCGATTACTTAAGGACCTGGAAATAGAAATTCCATTTGACCCAGCAATCCCATTACTGGGTATATATCCAAAGGATTATAAATTGTTCTACTATAAGGACACGTGCACACGAATGTTCATTGCAGCACTGTTTACAAAGACCTGGAACCAACCCAAATACCCATAGATGATAGACTGGACAGGGAAAATGTGGCACATATATACCATGGAATATTATGCCACCATCAAAAATGATGAGTTCGTGTACTTTGTAGGGACATGGATGAACCTGGAAACCATCATTCTCAGCAAACTGACACAAGAGCAGAAGATCAAACACCACATGTTCTCACTCATAGGTGGTTGTTGAACATTGAGAACACATGGACACAGGGAGGGGAGCACTACACACAGGGGTCTGTTGGGGGGAATTGGGGGAGGGACAGCAGGGGGTGGGGAGTTGGGGAGAGAGAGCATGGGGAGAAATGCCAGATATAGGTGAAGGGAAGGAAGGCAAATCATACTGCCATGTGTGTACCTATGCAACAATCTTGCATGTTCTTCAAATGTACCCCAAAACCTAAAATGCAATTTAAAAAAGTAAAAAAAAAATAAAAGAAATAACTCTAAGGGAGAAGAGGACAAGAAAATCTTCTGGATGATACAGTATTTGAGAGTAGCCTTAAAAACTAAGATTCCAATAAGCAAGAAAACCTATGTCAGGAAAGAAGGGTTTCCAAGGCTGAGGAAACATTGATTTAGTAAGTCAACAATTATTTATTGTCCACCTATGTGTATACCACTGTGTTCAGCACTTTGAGTTATCATGAACCAGACTCTAAGGCTTACATTTCATTGGTCAACATTGAGTCAGATGGCCACACCTAGCTTTAAGGTAGTTTGGGAAATTTTTTTTTTTTTTTTGTATCCGTGTATCAAACTGAAAATAGGGAGTTCTATTATTATCAAGGAAAGGGATAATGGACCTTGGAAAACAACCAGCAGTCTCTGCAACCTAGGAAATAGGTCACTGAAAACAGAGCTAAGCCAAAAGAAATTTCTAGGATGGTGGTGATGGGAAGTCCTACTTTAAAAAGTGTGCAGCACACTAAAAGGCATTCAGTCCATCCTGGAGCAGGTGGCTGGGGAGTGGGCAGGAGGGGGTACTAAAAAGTGTATCTCAAACCAACAAAAACTGATAGACCATGATATTGAGAAGAATTCTAGAGTTGGGTTTGAAGACAGAATAATAATAGATTCATTTCAAACTACACGAATATAAAATAAAGCAATTAGTAATCCCAGAAAATCTCCAAAAATGAGTATCGGAGGAAACATGATTATAGGATACTCCATGCCTCAACTGTTGTGGTAGTTAGTCTCCGAAGATGGCCCTCAACACTACCTGATCATTATACTGTCTTCTAACCACCTCACTCTCTCACTTTCCGTAATAACAAATCCAGACGTCCTCTACTCTCCTCAAACATCAGTGTCTTTCCCTTGCCACTCCAAAAACTAGCAAGTAATTTCTCAGGGAAAATAAAAGTCACCATTTGAGGTTGGTAATTGTGAATTTAGCATAAAACCAATCTGCCCTTTTTTATGGCTTTCTTAGATTTTTTACAGCAACAAAATCAAAAGTTTATCATGTAAATTTATGGTTTTACCAAACACTCTTATTTTTAAGGATGATAAAATTGCAAGGGAGAAAATAATTGTAGCGCATTGCCAAAGTGTGTTACTGACTAACACACCATTAATAGGGTGGATCACGATGTTTCACTGAATGTCCAGGCAATCAATGTCCCTTTGGACTATACTGTGACAGAAGGCAGAAGAGTTGATTCAGTCCTAGGGCATGACCATAGATGTGTACTTTTGTCAATTCCAAGTGAATGTGAACTTTTGATTCTCTTTCCTGACAATCAGGAACTGAAAGAAGGCATTCTACATGTCGATAGTTGAATATGAAGTACCATGTGTTGTGTTCATCTAATCTAGTCAAGACACCATTTCTGGTACAGCAGCTGTGGCCAGGAAATTGCTTGATTAAATGTACTGTAATAGTTCACTATCACCTAGCACATTCCACCAGTCTTTTGCAAGGTTAGTCTCATTAATTAAATAGGAATATGATAGGAATCACCACACCTCAACCATTAAGTCACTGAGACTTGACATTAATCTCTGTCATTCTACCAAGATATAGTATTATTTCTGATTTACTATCTTGCACAGACAGAGAAGTTTCGGTGGTTTCTATTTGTCTTTTCCTACCATGATAATTCTTTCTCCATAAGTCAAAGAACCAGTGTGATGGTTCTGTTATTAAGTATGTCCATGCTGATTATCCATTCAGGAAGTGGGAAAATGACCACAGAGTATGTCTAGGGACACAGTGGACCCAACTGTAAAACAGATTTGGACCAGCACTCCATTCATTACCCCATCTCCATATGCTCCCATTTAACATGGGAGCCATTATGGTGTTCGGGTACCTGGGTAGCAATGTTAGCTTGAATGTGTTCCCAATAATCTTTGAAACACCTGGTTAGATTTCTTTCTCCAGTGTACTCTTACTTGGACAAGTGAGCACAGATTCCTTTGAGAAAGGCTGAACAGCTGTTCTGTGTACATTTGCTGTATTATTGCAGGGTTCTTCATCAAGGAGACCCTTCAATTGATTAGGTCTGGATCAGAGAACTGGCCCAAGTCTGGGAACTGAATGAAAGATCATAATTTTCCATTGCAGTAAACAGAATGATCCCTTTAGAGATGCCTATTCCCTAATCCCTGGATCCTGTGAATGTTACATGACATGGCTAACGGGATTTTGTAAATATAACTAAGGTTACACACTTCAAAATATAGAGATTAACCTGGATAATCTGACTAGACCCAATATAATCACATGAACCCTTAAAAGCAAAGACTTTTTTTTCTAGCTGGAGTCAAAAACAGCAGCTGAAGTAGGGAGTTAGACAGATTCAAAACATGAGTGGGACCCAACCTGCCATTGCTAGTGGACTAACCTCCATGTTGCCCATGGAAATGTGCGAAGGAATGTGGACAGCCTCTAGAAGCAAAGGCTGGCCCCCAGCTGACAACAGCAACAACAAAAAAGGGACCTCTCATATTTAAGAGATCCTGCTGATCTACATACTCTCCAACTTTGCAACTGAAATTGTAGTCCACAGACCAGTGGAATCAGCATCACTTGGAAATCTGTTAGAAATACAGCATCTCAGGCTCCACTCCAGATCTAAATCAAATGATGCACTTAAAAAAGATTCATAGATAGATAATTCCTGTTGAAGGTGGAGAAGCCCTGCCCTATATCACTTGATATTATCAGACATTAATTTTTGCCACTCGAATGTCAACTGAAATCTCATGTGGTCTTGGTTTGCATATCTCTAGTGTGAACATATGTTCAACATATGTTGGCTACATGCTTCCTCTTCTGTGAAATGCCTGTTTTTTATCTTTTGCCCATTTTCCCACTGGGTTATTCTTATTGATTCACTGTGCATCATATATTCTTGATACTGACTCTATTCGTTATCTATATTGCATAAAACATTTTATCAGCTTGTAATCAGTCTTTGCCATCTTTAAGGGATTTTTTAATTGAGGACTTAATTTTAATATAGTCAATTTGACCAAACTTTTCTATGTTTAAGAACTCCTGCCACACCCCAGAATCAGAAAAATATTCACTTGCATATGTTCTACTAAGCATTTTATTTTGATATTTAAGTCCTTTTTCCATCTGGAATTTATCGTTGTATATGATGCGAAGAACCAATTTCAATTTCTTCCCTACTTGATTTTTGCTTTATGTTCTCATTAATCCACAAAAGAAAATTGTTTTGAGTAAGCTATTTTTTTTTTCAAATTATTATAATTTCAACTATTTTTTTTTTTTTTTTGAGACGGAGTTTTGCTCTTGTTACCCAGGCTGGAGTGCAATGGCGCGATCTCGGCTCACTGCGACCTCTGCCTCCTGGGTTCAGACAATTCTCCTGCCTCAGCCTCCTGAGTAGCTGGGATTACAGGCACGCGCCACCATGCCCAGCTAATTTTTTTGTATTTTTAGAAGAGACAGGGTTTCACCATGTTGACCAGGATGGTCTGGATCTCTTGACCTCGTGATCCACCTGCCTCGGCCTCCCAAAGTGCTGGGATTACAGTCGTGAGCCACTGCGCCCGGCCATTATATCATTCTTAATGCCTTCGCATCCTCATAGATTAGCTCCCACTTACGAGAATGTACAACGTTTAGTTTTCCATTCCTGAGTTACTTCACTTAGAATAACGGCCTCCACTCTTAGCCTTAGCTAAGATGCTGGGGATGCTGGTACAAGACTGCATGCTACTGTCTAGAGTTTGAATGGATCTAGAACTTCATCACCATCTGATCGCCCATCGCCTCTAAGACCCACCTTGCTCGTAACCAAAACTGCCCATGTTGGTCCTTTGCCCAGGACTTGTGACATTCTGGACTATTTTTGTGTTTACTTGTGGCCAAGTATAACAACCATACAACAAATCACCATTTCCACTATCTTAGCCGAAGAATTTAAAAAATAAAAATAAAAAATAACAGTCTCCCAACTTTAACCACGTTGCTGCAAATGCTGCTATTTCATTCCTTTTTATGGTTGAGTAGTATTCCATGATATGTATGTGCCACATTTTCTTTATCTATTCATTTATTGATGGGCATTTAGGCTGGTTCCATATTTTTGCAATTGCGAATTGTGCTGCTATAAATATGCATGTGCATGTGTCTTTTTCATGACTTCTTTTCCTCTGGGCATATACCCAGTTGTTGGATTGCTAGATCAAATGGTAGTTCTACTTTTAGTTCTTTATAAAGAATCTCCATACTGTTTTCCATAGTGGTTTTACTAGTTTAAATTGCCACCAGCAATGTAAAACTGTTCCCTTTTCACCATATATATGCCAACATCTATTATTTTTTTTAAATTATGGCCATTCTTGTGAGAATAAGATGGTATTGCATTGTGGTTTTGATTTGCATTTCCCTGATAATTAGCGATATTGAGCATTTTTTTATGTTTGTTTGCCATTTGCGTATCTTTTCTATCTTTTTTGAAACATGGCTGGAGTGCAGTGGTGCAATCTCGGCTCACTGCATCCCCCGCCTCCGGAGTTCAAGCAATCCTCCCACCTCAGCCTCCTGAGTAGCTGGGATTACAGGCACCTACCACTATACCCAGCTTTTATATATTTGTATTTTTAGTAGAGACGAGGTTTCACCATGTTGACCAGGCTGTTCTCCAACTCCTAACCTCAAGTGATCCACCCATCTCAGCCTCCCAAAGTGCTGGGATTAGAGGCATGAGCCACTGTACCTGGCCCATTGTATATGATAAGATTATTTGGTTTTTATTGCTGATTTGAGTTCCTTGGAGATTCTGGATATTAGTCCTTTGTCAGACAGATAGTTTGTGAATATTTTCTCCGATTCTGTGGGTTGTCTGTTTCTGCTGTTGATTATTTCTTTTGCTGTGCAGAAGATTTTTAGTTTAATTAAGTCACAACTATTTATCTTTGTTTTTACTGCATTTGCCTTTTGGTTCTTGGTCATCAACTCTTTAACTAGACCAAGGTCTAGATGAGCTTTTCCGATGTTATCTTCTAGAACTTTTATAGTTTCAGGTATTAGATGTCTTTGATTCATCTTGAATTGATTTTTGTATAAAGGTGAGAGTTGAGAAACCAGTTTCATTCTTCTACATGTGGCTTGCCAATTATCTCAGCACCATTCATTGAATTGGGTGTCCTTCCCCCACTTAATGTTTTCATTTGCTTTGTCAAAGATCAGTCGGCTATAGGTATCTGGCTTTATTTCTGGGTTCTCTATTCTATTCCATTGGTCTGCCTGCCTATATTTATATTAGTACCATGCTATTTTGGTAAGTATAGCCTTGTAGTACAGTTTGAAGTCGAGTAATGTGATGCCTCTGAGGGAATGTGTTCTCTTTCCAGGTCCACAAGGGGGTGTAGTTTTAAGGGCAAGAACTTCCCAGCACCATGCCCCTCTCCCATGCCTCTCCATCCAGGAGATTTAACTTTGTTTTAAATTTTCGTGCACACGCAGGAAGAACCAAAGGTCGACATCTCCAGTGGAAGTTTAAAGGAACTCTTCATTGGCCAGGGGGCTTGGAGAAGGTGGGAATTCCTCCCAGGTTAAAAGTCCCCTTCTTCCACACCACTTTGGACTCCATGTTTGGATCCCCTTCCATGAACACTGCCTTAGTGGAAGCTGTCTCTCTCTCTCCTGAATTTCCCCTCTGGGGTTCCCTTCCACCTAGTGTGGAAGCTGTCTTTCCTCTGCTGGATTCTATCTTTCTGGATTCTCTCACTCAGTGTGAGAGGAGCCTTCCTTCTCTGGTTTTCCCCGTCTGGGAACCCTTCTCACTCAGTGTGAGAGTGGCTTTTCTCTGCTGTTTCTTTCTCTCTCCTCATTTTTCACTCTCTGCCTAAATAAATCATTTTTCTGCAAAAACTTTTTAAGTCCAGTGTTTACGAGCCCACTGCGCTGTGGCCTCCTCTCCCATTCTTGGGTGAGTGAAAGACCAAGCGCCTGGAAAAACGCCCTCTCGGGGGAACTAAAGCATGCCTCTGCACCCTAGAACCCCAACACCTCCAGATTTGTTCTTTTCACTTAGTCTTGTTTTGACTATGAAGGCTATTTTTTGGTTCCATATGAATTTTAGAATTCCTTTTTTCTAGTTCTGTGAAGAATGGTAATGGTATTTTGGTGGGAACTGCATTGAACTTATAGACTGCTTTTGGCAGTATAGTCATTTTCACAATATTGATTCTACTCAGCCATAAGCATGGTATGTGTTTCCATTTGTTTGTGTTGTCTATTTCTTCCAGTAGTGTTTTGTAGTTTTCCTTGGAGAGATCTTTTACCTCTTAGGTTAGGCATATTCCTACATATTTTATTTTCTTTGTAGCTGTTGTAAAAGGGATTGAATTCTTGATTTGATCCTTAGCTTGGTTGCTATTGGTGTATGGCAGTGATATTTATTTGTATACACTGATTTTGTATCCTGAAACTTTACTGAGTTCATTATCAGATCTAGAAGCTTTCTGAATGAGTCTTTAGGGTTTTCTAGGTATACGATCATATCATCAGCAAACAGCAACAGTTTGACTTCCTCTTTATCAATTTGGATGCACTTTCTTTCTT
This sequence comes from Sapajus apella, assembly GCF_009761245.1. Lineage (NCBI taxonomy): Eukaryota > Metazoa > Chordata > Mammalia > Primates > Cebidae > Sapajus > Sapajus apella. Next base: position 2,835,645 of record NW_022436979.1, read on the forward strand.
CCTCTTGTCTGATTGCTCTGGCTAGGACTTCCAGTATTGTGTTGAATAGAAGTGGTCAAAATGGGCATCCTTGTTTTGTTCCAGTTCTCAGAGGAAATACTTTAAACGTTTCCCTGTTGGCTGTGAGTTTGTCATAGATGGCTTTTATTACCTTAAGGTATATTCCCTCTATGCCGATTTTGCTGAGGGTTTTATTCATAAAAAGCTGGTAGATTTTGTCAAATGCTTTTTCTGCATCTCTTGGGATGATCATTATTTTTACTTCTGTTTGTGTGGTATATTGCATCTATTGTCTTGCATATGTTAAACCAGCCCTGCACCCTGCATCCTCATTATGAAATATACTTGATCATGGTGTATTATATTTAATATGTTGTTGAATTCAGTTAGCTAGTATTTTGCTGTAGATTTTTGCATCTATGTTCATCGGGGATTTTTTGTTATTGTTGTAATATTCCTTCCTGGTTTTGGTATTAGGGTAATACTGGTTTATAGAATGATTTAGGAAGATTCTCTCTTTATCTTTTAGAATAGTTTCAGTAGGATTGGTACCAATTTTTCTTTCTTTTTTTTTTTTTTTTGAGATGGAGTTTTGCTCCTGTCATGCTGGAGTGCAATGGTGTTATCTTGGCTCACTGCAACCTCTGCCTCCCGAATTCAAATTCTCCTGCCTCAGTCTCCCAAGTAGCTGGGATTACAGGCACCTGCCACCACACCCAGCTAATTTTTGTATGTTTACTAGAGATGGGGTTTCACCATGTTGGCCAGGATGGTCTCGAACTCCTGACCTCAGGTCATCCACCTGCCCTGGCCTCCCAAAGTGCTGGGATTACAGGTGTGAGCCACCACACCCAGTCCCAATTCTTCTTTGAATGTCTGATAGAATTCAGCCATCAATCCATCTGGTCCTGGCCTTTCATTGTTGGCAATTTTTTTTTATTACTGCTTTAATCTCACTCCTTGTTATTGGTCTGTTCAGAATTTCTATTTCTTCCTGTTTTAATCTAGGAGAGTTGTATATTTCCAGGAATGTATCCATCTCCTCTAGGTTTCCTAGTTTGTGCCTATAAAGGTGTTCACAGTAGTCTTGAATGATCTTGATTCATTCTGTATCTTTTAAGTGGAGTACTCACACCATTTATAGTCAACGTTAGTATTCAGATATGAGACACTATTCTTCATGCTAGTTGTTGCCTCAATACCTTGGGTTTTTAAAATTGTGTTATTGTTTTGTTGATCCTGTGAGATGTATGCTTTAAGGAGGTTCTATTTTGGTGTATTTCAAGATTTCGTTTTAAGATTTAGGACTCCTTTTAGCATTTCTTATAATGCTGGTTTGGTAGTGGCAAATTCTCTGAGCATTTGTCTGTCTAAAAAAGACTTTATCTCTCCTTCATTTATGAAACTTAGTTTCACTGGATACAAAATTAAAATTTTTGGCTGATAATTATTTTGTTTAAAGAGGCTAAAGATAGGACCCCGATCGCTTCTGTCTTGCAGGGTTTCTGCTGAGAAAAGTGCTGTAAATCTGACAGGTTTTCCGTTATATGTTACCTGATGCTTTTGCTTCACAGCTCTTAAGATTCTTTCCTTCATCTTGACTTTTGATAACCTGATGACTATGTGCCAGCAAGCATGGCTGAGATCTTGCCCAAGCTACAAGCCTTCCTGCTGAGAAAGCAAGGGCTCTTAGGCCTTGCCTCCCCACCTGTGCATACGTTCAGCTGCAGATTCTGTGCTCATATATGCACTTCCCATTTGTCCCTCACCCCAGATTCTGCTCAGGAAAGTTCATGCTCAGTCAAAATTATTACAAAGCTCAGCTAGAGCTTCCTTCACCCTGTGGCCCCTCCCCAGTTCTGCTGGTTGCCTTCCCTTCCCCAAGGACCTCTATGAGATAAGACCAGAAATGGCTTCCCTGGGCTGGAGGTAAGAACTGGGAGTGCCTACTGGGCTCTTCCTGACATTTCTTCTACTTTTATATTTCACTTGGCTCCCTAAATCCATTTTCCCAGTGGGTATGTGTGTTCAGAGGCCGTTTCCCCCTCTCTCGCGGTTTTTCGCTGTCTCGCAGCATTTGCAGTGACAAGCCAGTTCTTTCCAAGGGTCTGTGAATTCTTTCAGTTTTCCTGATATGATCCTGTGGTGGGTCTTGGAGTAAAAGTTCACAATGTGAGTCTCCAGACCCTGTTCTGTCCATCTAAGCTCCAGCTAAGTGGGAGCTGCACATTAGTTCTGTCTCCTATCTGCCATATTTTCCAGCATCTCCCCACAAAAACAATTCTTATTGAAGTTACCAATGATTTTCATGTTAGCAATCCATCTTTTTGTCCCTCATTTTATATGCCTAGCAGTACTGATATCAAGAACTCCTTCCTTCAAGAAAAGTTTCTTTCATCAGCTTCTAGCACTCAGCTTTCTCCTGATTTTTTACTTAGAAACTAGTCCTTCTTAGATTCCTTTGCAGGCTCATCCATCTCTAACCAGTCAGTAAATGCTGCCGGTGTTCCTCAAGGCTCCATCCTATTCTCACACATAGAACAGTGCCTGACACATAGTAAATACTGAGTATTTGTGATGATCATCATCTAAACTCTCTACCTATGGAATTTCTTCCATTCCTTAATGCTCAAGACTTTAATCACTGTTTCTACACACATGATATATTTCTTGCCCAGATTTCCCCTCTGAGTTCCTGATCCATACATATCTGATGTCTCCTCTTCTATCTCCAAGGCACCTGAAATTAGCATTTTAAAATTAAACTCATGATCTCCCTGCCAAAAAAAATTTTTTAAACCTGCCTTTATGCAGTGTTTTTGTGAATAGCAGCACCACTCATCCAGATGTATACATCAGAAACACATATCCTAAATTCAATTCATCACAGAGTATTGTTGATTTTCCTAAATCTTGTTTGACCACTTGTCTCCATTTCTATTCTCACTACCCTAAACTCAATTTTCCATTACCTCTCACCTGAACTACTACAAACATGGGTCTCCCTGCACTATATGAGCCCCTTTCAACCTTTTCTCCATATTACAGCCAGAATGATCTTTTCTAAATGCATCATATATCCTCCTACTTGAAATTTTTCAATATTTCTAAGGATAAAGTCAAAACCCTTAACACGGCCTCCAAAGATCTGCATCGTCTAGATGTACAAGCCTCATCTCATACCATGCTCTCCTCCTCTGCATTCCAGGCATCGTGGCTATTCAATTCCTGACTCACAATGCTCCTTTTCACCAAAAGATCTTTAAACATACTGTTCCTTCTGAATGAAAGGCTTTACAGTATGCCCTCCGTGTCTGTGTGATCACTTCCTTGGAGTCAACTAACTGCAGATCCAAAATATTTGGGGAAGGGGAGGGCCAATATGGCTAACTAGAAGCAGCCAGTGTGTGCTGCTCTCACAGAAAGGAGACAGAGTAGCCAGTAAACACCAGCTCTTTAACTAAATAGTCCAAGAGGACTTGCTGGGATTCATCAAGGAAGCAATGCAATCCACACAGAACAGTTAAAAGCAAGACAGGACAGCTGCCGACCTGGGACTGGCACAGAGCCAAGGGAGGCCCCCCACTGCAGGAAAATGATGAATGAGAACCCCAGGAACTCACGCTTCTGCCACGAACCTTTGCAATCTCAGGCTCTGGAGACATCCCCAACCCTCTTCCACTGGGGCCTCCAGGCCGACACAGAAAGCATGCGGAGTGTGCCACTCAGGCACAAATGGAGTGCCAAGGGTCTTGGAACCCTGAGCACTCCTGCCCCAGCAGCTGTAGCTCTGCCAACACAGGAGGCCAGGTTCTCACACATACCCCCAGGAGAGGGGCTGCATCCACAGTGCTGAGAAGCAGATGAACTGCCGGCAAAGCCCACTGGTCCAGGATCCTAGCAAAGCCACCCCACCCCTGCCTGAGCTCTCAAGCTGGTAGCAGCTCTGCAATTCCCTGGACAGAGTTCCCAGAAGTAAAAGACAGGCCCGCCACTTTTGCTGCTGCACAGCTCCCACTTGGACTGCTATCAGAATCAGGAGGGACAAAGGAAGTTAAGGACTATCTTGAGCCTCCAGCACAGCATAGCTGCCTTGCGGAAAAAGTGGCCAGACTACTTTCCACACAGGTCCCTTCTCCTGTTACTCCTCCTTGAGCAGGGCCTTCTGACTTGCCCTCCCCAAGCTCTCCTCCCTGCCCCCCACCCCAAGCACAGCCAACCCATGCCCATTTCTGCTGGCTGCAGCTCCACACTTCCTTAGGATGGAGCTCCCAGTGGTAGAGGGCAGGCCCACCAGTTTTTGCCACTACTGCATCCCCTGACCCACTGACCTTTGGCTCAGGATGGAAGGAAAAGCTTAAGGACTATCACAGGCCCCCAGCACCACACAGCTCCCTTACAGAAAAGCAACCAGGCTGTTTTCCACACAGGTCCCTGTCCATGTTACTCCTCTCTGCACGGGGCCTCCTGGGCTGGGCCCCTAGCACAGCCACCCTGCCCCCACCTGATCAGTCAGTGGCAGCCCTGTGTTTATCCAGTGAGGAAATCCCAGAGACAACCCACAGCCCCTCTGCCATTGCAGCTTCAGCAGTACCACCCTAGCTGACCTTGGGCTGAAGAAGGAACAAAGAGCCTGGTTGCTTCACTGGCACCTCTAGCACATCGCAGCCACCACAGGGAGAGGAATGAATATTCCCACTGGCAGTGGCTCTGCATTTCCTGGGGATGTGGCTCCCACAGGCAACTGACACCCCCTCTACCACTGCAGCAGTACTGCCCTTGCTGCCTACTCTCAGAGTGGGGAAGAAACAAAGACCCTGAGTGCCTCACTCTCATCTCCAGCACGCAGCAGCCTCCCTATGAAGAGCCCAGTATGTCTTTCCTGTCAGCCAATTCCCCTGCTCATCACCAGGCAGGGCCCCCCCAGCTGGGGCCCACAACACTGGGATGACAATTTCAATTGACAGTGGCTATGTTTATCTCTGGGGTGTAATTGAAAGAGACATGTGAAAAGCCCTCTACCACTGACACTGCCAAGGTCCTTATCTCTGCTGCCCCCAAGCCAGAGAGGGAACAAAATATGTGCATTTGCCCTAGGGCTGCAGTGCCAAGCCAGGAAGTGCCAAGCTGAGGTCTGCAGCACTCGAGTGGGAAAGGAGCCCACACCCTCATAGCACTGAGAAGGTGCATGACTGCAAATGCAAGGAAATACAAAGGAGCTGCGGAGCTGAGCAAAGGCCTACCTACTGGCCAGTATGCTTAAACACATTGCAGCCCAAACTTCAATACCAAAAATACTTTGCTAAGATACCCACCTATGAAAACACAGACAAGAATTCAGCCACAAATAGGCTGGGCGTGGTGGCTCACACCTGCAATTCCAGTACCTTGGGAGGCCAAGGCAGGCACTTGAGATCAGGAGTTCAAGACGAGCCTGGCCACCATGGTGAAACCCTGTCTCTACTAAAAATGCAAAACTTAGCAGGGCATGGTGGGCCCATGCCTATAATCACAGCTACTCGGGAGGCTGAGGCGGAAGAACCACTTGAACCTGAGAGGCAAAGGTTATGGTGAGCTGAGATCATGCCATTGCACTCCAGCCTAAGCAACAGAGCAAGATTCTGTCTCAAAAAAAAAAAAAAAAGAAAGAAAAGAGAATTCAGCTACAAATAAAGACCCTGCACAGACTTGGCCCTCTGAAAACATCCAGAAATGAAGGCAACTGACTATAGTCAAGTTACACCATTGTTAAAGGAACATCAGTGCCCACACAGATGAGAAAGAGCCAGTGCAAGAACTCTGGCAACTCTAATAGCCAGAGAGTTTCCTTACTTACAAATGACCACACTAGCTCCCCCAGCATTAATTCTTAACCAGAAGAAAATGGCTAAAATGACAGATACAGAATTCAGAATCTAGATGGCAATTAAGATTATTGAGATTCAGGAGACAGCTGAAATCCATTCCAAGGAATCTAAGGAATCCAGTAGAACAATTCAAGAGACAAAAATATAAATAAGCATTTTTAAGAAAGAACCAAGTCAGGCATGGTGGCTCACACCTGTAATCCCAGCACTTTGGGAGACCAAGGTGGGAGTACTACTTGAGGTCAGGAGTTCCAGACCAGCCCGGCCAACATGGCAGAACCCAGTCTCTACTAAAAATACAAAACTTAGCCAGGCATGGTGGTGCATGCCTGTAATCGCAGCTACTTGGGAGCTGAGGCAGGAGAATTGCTTAAACCCAGGAGGCAGACGTAGCAGTGAGCCAAGATCATGCCACTGCACTCCTGGGCAACAGAGTGAATGAGACTCTGTCTCAAAAAAAACAAAATTAAAATAAAGAAAAGAAAGAACCAAACTGAGCTGATAGAACTGAAAACCTCATTACGAGAATTTCATAACAAGTATTGATGGCAGAATAGTTCAAGCTGAGGAAGAATCTCAGAGCTCAAAGAACAGTTCACTCAGTGAGATAATAAAAATAATTTTTTTTAAATGAACAAAACCTCCAAGAAATATGGGATTATGTAATGTAAAGACGCCAAATATATGACTCATTAGCATTCCTGAAAAAGAGGGGCAGGTCACCTACAAAGGAAACTCCATCAAGCTAACAGCAGACCTTTCAGCAGAGACCCTACAAGCCAGAAGATATTTGGGGGTTATAGTCAGCATCTTTAAAGAAAAATTCCAATCAAGAATTTCATATGCAGCCAAACTAAGCTTCCTAAGTGAAGAAAAATGAAATCCTTTTCAGACAAGCAAATGCTAAGGACATTTCTTACCACCAGGTCTGCCTTACAAGAGGTCCATAAGTGAATACTAAACATGAAAGTGAAAGACCACTACTGACCACCACAAAAACACTCTCACGTACACAGTACTATTGACACTATAAAGTAAATATATTAATACAATCAAGTCTACATAACAACCAGCTAAAAACATGATGACAGGATCAAATCCTTACTTATCAATATTAATCTTGAAAGCAAACAGTTTAAATGCCCCTCTTAAAAGGCATAGCATGGCAAACTGGATAAAGAAGCAAGACCCAAAAGACCATCTCACATGGAAGGATGCCCATATGCTCAAAGCTAAGAGACAGAGGAAGATCAATCAAGCAAATGGGAAACAAAAAAGAGCAGGAGTTGCTATTCATATTTCAGACAAAACCAACTTTAAACCAATAGTGATCCAAAAGGACAAAGAAAGGCATCACATAATGATAAAAATGCTCAATTCAACAACATGACTTAACTATCCTAAAAATATATACATGTACTCAACACTGGGGCACCCAGATTCATAAAACAAGTTCATACAGACTTACAAAGAGATGTAGATAACCACACACTAATGGTGGGAAACTTCAACATCCCACTGACAGTACTGGACAAATCACTGAGGCAGAATACTAACAAAGATATTCAGGATCTAAACTGGATACTTGACCAAATGAGCCTAACAGACATCTACAGAACCCTGCACTCAAAAACAACAGAAAATACATTCTTCTCATCTGCCCAAGGAACATACTCTAAAATTGACTACACACTCAGCCATAAAGCAATTCTCAACAAATTCAAAAAACCAGAATCATACCAACAACACTCTTGTACCACAGCACAGTAAAAATAGAAATCAGTACCAACAAGATCTCTCAAAACATACAATTAAATTGACATTAAACAATCTACTCCTGAATGACTTTTGGGTAAACAATGAAATTAAGACAGAAATCAAGAAATTATTTGAAACTAATTAAAACATAGACGCAACACATGAAAATCTCTGGGACACAGCTAAAGCAGCGTCAAAAGCAAAGTTTATAGCACTAAATGCCCATATTAAAAAGTTAGAAAGATCTCAAATTAACAACCTAACATCAGACCTAGGTAACTTGAAAAACAAGAACAAACCAACTTCAAAGCTAGCATAAGAAAAGAACCCAAATCAGAGCTGAAATGAAATAGATGAGAAAAGTCATACAAAAGATTAACAAAACCAAAAGTTGTTTCTTTGACAGAATAAATAAGACTGATAGACTGCTAGCTAATTTTTTTTTTTTTTTTAAGGGAAAAGATCTGGCCAGGCGTGGTGACTCACACTTGTAATCCCAGCACTTTGGGAGGCTGAGGCAAGTGGATCATGAGGTCAGGAGATCGAGACCACCCTGGTTAACACAGTGAAACCCTGTCTCTACTAAAAACACAAAAAATTATCTGGGCCTGGTGGTATACACCTGTAATCCCAGCTACTCAGGAGGCTGAGGCAGGAGAATCGCTTGAACTTGGCAGGCAGAGGTTGCAGTGAGCCAAGAATCATTTGAAATTGGGAGGCAGAGGTTGCAGTCAGCTGAGATCAAGCCACTGCACTCCAACCTGGATGACAGAGCGAGACTCCATTGCGAAATAAAAAAAAAAAAAACACAATTAAAAAAAAAAAAGGGAATAGAGCCAAAGAAACACAATCAGAAATGACAAAGGGGACATTACCACTAACCCCACAGATATATTTTTTTAAATCCTCAGAGACTATTAAAAACATCTCTATGCACACAAACTGGGAAACCTAGGAGAAATGGATAAATTCTTAAACATACAATCTCCCAAGACTGAGCCAGGATGAAATTGACACCTGAACAGACCAATAACAAACAGTGAGCGAATCAGTAATAAAAATCCTACCAGCCAGGGCCAGGCATAGTGGCTCACACTTGTAACCCAAGCACTTTGGGAGGCCAAGGCAGGCAGATTGCCTGAGGTCAGAAGTTCAAGACCAGTCTGGCCAACACGGTGAAAGCATATCTCTACTAAAAATGCATTTAAAAAAAAATTAGTCGGGCATGGTGGGGTGTGCCTGTAATTCCAGCTACTCGGGAGGCTGAGGCAGGGGAACTGCTTGAACCAGGGAAGTGGAGGTTGCAGCGGGCCAAGATTGCACCATTGCACTCCAACTTGGGTGACAGAGCAAGACTCAGTTTCAAAAACAAAACAAAACAAAACAAAACCTATCAGCCAGAAAAAGCCCTGGACAAGGAAGTTTCACAGCTGAATTCTACCAGTTTTTAAAAAAAAAAAAAAAAAAAGAGCTAGTACCAATTCTACCGAAACTATTCCAAAAAATCATGGAGGGACTTCTTCTTAACTCATTCTATGAGGCCAATATCATTCTGATACCAAAACCTGGCAGAGACATAATGAAAAAAGACAACTTCAGGCCAGTATCTCTGATGAACATAGAGGCAAAAATCCTCAGCAAAATACTGGCAAATCAAATCTAGCAGCACATCAAAAAGCTAATCCACCATGATCAAGCAGGCTTGATTCCTGGGATGCAAGGTTGATTCAACATACACAAATCAATAAATGTGATTATCACATGAACAGAACTAAAAACAAAAAACACATAATCATCGCAATAGACATAGAAAAGGGTAAAATTAGGTAAAATTAAACATCTCTCCTCTTAAAAACCCTCAACAAACTAAGCATTGAGGGTATATACCTCAAAATAGTAAAAGCCATCTAAATAAACCCATAACCAACATCATACTGAATAGGCAAAAGCTGGAAGCATTCTCTTTGAGAACTGCAACAAGACAAGGATGTCCACTCTCACCACTCCTATTAAACATAATATTAGAAGCCAGAGCAATCAGGCAAGAGGAAGAAACAAAATATATCCAAATAAGAAGAGTGGAAGGAAAACGATCTCTCTTCACAAATGATGTGATGCTATACTAGAAAACCCTATGTCTATGCCCAAAGGTTCCTACATCTGATAAACAACTTCAGGAAAGTTTCAGGATACAAAATCAATGCACAAAAATCAGTAGCATTTCTCTATACAAACAGCATCCAAGCTGACAGCCAAATAAATAAGGCAATTCCATTCACAATAGCCACAAAAATAAAATAGCAATACAGCTAACCAGAGAGGTAAAACAGCTCTACAAAGAGAATTACAACACACTGCTGAAAGAAGTCAGAATCAACACAAACAAATGAAAAACAACATTCTATGCTCAGGGATAGGAAGAATCAATATTGTTAACATGGCCATATTGCCCAAAGCAATTTACAGATTCAATGCTATTCCTATCAAACTGTCAATGATGTTTTTAACAGAATTACAAAAAAAAATTCTAAAATTCAGTTGGAATCACAAAAGGGCCCAAAGAATCATATTAACATCAATCCTAAGCAAAGAGAACACAACTGGAGGCATCACACTACCCAACTTCAAAATATACTACAAGGCTACAGTAACTAAAACAGCATTGCACTGGCACAATTGTAAACAGAGAGACTGGACCAATGGAACAGGTTGGAGAACCCAGAAATAAAACCATACACCTAACACTATCGAATCTTCAACAAAGTCAACAAAAACAAGCAACGAGGAAGGGACTTCCTATTCAGTAAATAGGCGGGGATAACTGGCTAGCCATATGCAGAAAATTAAAACTGAATCCCTGCCTTTCACGATATACAAAAATCAACTCAAGATGGGTTAAAGACTTAAAACATAAAATGTAAAGCTACAAAAACCCTAGAAGAAAACCTAAGAAATATCATTCCAGACATGGGCCCAGGTAAAAACTTCATGATGAAGATTCCAAAAGCAAATGCAATAAACAAACAAAAAAAAAATGGCAAGTGGGACATAATTAAAGAGTTCTCCATAGCAAAAGAAACTATCAACAGAGTTTCTACAAAATGGAAGAATATATTTGCAAACTATGCATCCAACAAAGTTCTAACACCCAGAATCAAATCAACAAGCAAAAAACAATGACATTTAAAAATGGGCAAAGGACATGAACAGACATTTCTCAAAAGAAGACACATATGCAGCCAACAAGCATATGAAAAAATGCTCACTATCACTAAACATTAGGAAAATGCAAAAAAAAAAAAAACCACCATGAGATACCATCTCACACCACTCAGATTGGCTATCATTAAAAAGTCAAAAAACAACAAATGCCACTGGTTGTAGAGAAAAGACAACATTTATACACCACTGGTGGGATATAAATTAGGTCACTGTGGAAAACAGTCAAGATTTCTCAAAGAACTTAAAATGGAACTACCATTTAACCCAGTAATCCCACTACTGCATATATTCCCAAAGGAACATAAATCATTCTACCATGAAGACTCATGCCCTCACTGCAGCACTGTTCACAACAGCAAACACACAGAACCAACCTAGATGCCAATCAAGGGTGGACTGGATAAAGAAAATGTGGTGTATATACACCATGGAATACTACACAGCTACAAAAACAAAATTAGATCATGGCCTTTGTAACAACATGAATGGAGCTGAGGCCATTATCTTAAGTATATTAATACCACATGTAAAAACATGGCATTTGGTTTTCTGTTCCTGCATTTATTCATTTACAGCAAGTGGGAGCTAAACACTGAGTATACATGGACACAAAAAGGGAACAATACACACCAGAACCTATTTGAAAGTGGAAGGTGGGAGAAGGGAGAAGATTAAAAACTACCTATTGGGTACTAGGCTGATGACCTCGGTGACAAAATTATCTGTACACCAAACCCCTGTGACATGTAGTCTAGCCATATAACAAACATGCACATGTACCCCTTAAATCTAAAATAAAAGTTAGAAAGAAAAAAAAAATACCAGGGAGAAAAAATAATTTAAAATAATGCAAATAAAAAACAATGTAACAGCTATTTTCATTGCATTAGACATTATAGGTAATCTGGAGATGACTTAAAGCATATGGGAAGATGAGCATAAGCTATATGCAAATACTATACCATTTTATGTAAGGGACTTGAGCATCTGCAGATTTTGGTATCCTAAGAGAATCCTGGAACCAATCCCCAAAAATACTGAGGGCCAACTGTACCAACTTTAGTTTAACAATCCTTGCCTCAGAGAAGCCATTCCTGACCTTCCAGAATAGGTCAAATTCCCCTACTTAATAGCAACAAGAGGTTCTCATTTTTGTAATGCATATTTTGGTTGCAATTTTATGTGTGTGATCAAGTCTGCTTGACCCCAGCCCTGCCATACCCTATTACTCTGTAAGCTCCAGAAACTTAAGAGTTCATTTCTTTGTTGTTTTTTTCTCAACATTCTATCTCCTATGACTAACAGTGTTGCATATGCAGTATGAATAAATATTTCATGAAAGAATGAACAAGTTGAATCATTAAGAACTTTTCCTGGCTAGGTACAGTGACTCACACCTGTAATCCAGCACTTTCAGAGGCTAAGGAAAGAGGACCACTTGAGGCCAGGAGTTCTAGACCAGCCTGAGCAACACAGTGAGACCTTGTCTCTCCAAAAAAAAAAAAAAAAAAATATATATATATATATATATACACACATACACATATAAAATTAGCCAGGCATGGTTAATGCCTGTAGTCTCAGCTACTTGGGAGGCTAAGGCAGGAGGATCACTGGAGCCCAGGAGTTGGAGATGGCAGTGAGCTGTGATCACGCCACTGCACTCCAGCCTGGGCAATACCGCAAAACCCATCTCAAAATTAATTAATTTAATAAATAAAAACTTGTCTTACATGTATCTCCACATTTCCCTCACCCTGCCTACCACTTATTAAAATTTCCAGGGAGCAAGCTCCTGACATGTTTAAAATTTCTTTTAAAAAACATTCTCCAGGTAATACTGATACCATCTCCTATTGGATTATTAGGCCAAAGGTTTCTAACTAATTTGCTGGTATTAATAATTACTCAAACTGAAAGCATACTGCCTAAGAGAAAATAGTTGATTCACTTTACAAATTCAGTTATAAAGTAAAAGCAAGCATCAAAGTCACATAAAAAGCCAGAGAAATGTGATCAAGAAATACTCCAAGATAAGGTCTGAGAGTCTCAATGACCTCCTCAACTATGGCACAGTGTAATGACTAATATTTTACTGCATGTATCCAATATAATCAAGACATGAGTAGACAAGGTGTAAGTATCAAAAGAATATAAAATATTTAGTAGGCACTCAATATCTGTTGTGTTATTTAATTAGCTAAATGAATGTAAACAGTATGGTCTCTTCCCCCAGAAATTTTACAATGTAATTGAACGACAAATTTTTAAAATCTACTCTTCTAGTTGGAGAGAAAGAAAAAATTAACATCAGAAAGTTTAAAATCATTACATACTTTATTTAAGAACAGTATGTTTATCAAGTTAGGGCAGTGGTATGATTTCTCAATTTACACATATTTCTTTTGAAATTTTAGAAAAAAATTCTTCAGCAATGTAAGCATAACTCTTGAATATGTAGCATAGTCTTTGCTCTTTATTCTGAATAACAAAATCATGCAAATTATCCTCTTTGCATAATTATTCCCCCCAAAACTATTTGATAATATAGAAGTATCTCCCTAAAAAGCAGTCATAAACCATAAATTGAATATAAATATAAAAAAGAGAACAAATTTTAAAGCCTCTAAGCAAAAAAATTAATACATTGGCTTTACCTATAAACCTTATTTTGTTAATGCTAAGCAGAGAAACTTTAAGAGCTCATAAGAGTCAGCAAACAGCTACAGATGTGTCTTCTTGTTAAGAATTCATTCAGTGCTTCTCGTAATAGCAGATTTTTAAAAATGAATTCATTAAGGCTCTTGAACCTCTGAACATAAGGCAACAGTTCACAACTGATTTCAGAAATAGAATGTAAGTATTAAATTACAAATTCTACTACGTTAGTGGAAGTGGGCAGATTCACCTGGAGTAGAGCAGTGAGGGTTTATTTTACCCATTTCAAGATCTCTCCATATATGCCACCACTTTGAGGTAGGCTGGGGGAGGAGGTGGAATAGCTTAAAAGGTTATACTTCTTATTTTAAAGTATAAAAACATATACTTAAAGGCTAAACCTATCTATAACCTACATCTTAATGTCAGCAAAACACACTGCTTTCTACCCAAATCACCAACTGAATCAGCCTTACTCATGATTTCAGAGCATGAGGTGTCCAGAGAAGAAAACTCAAACCTGAATGGGCTGCATAATGGAGAAGTACAGGTAGTCAAGGCCAGCAGGTAAGACAGCATTAGACAGATGATTTAAAATCATCCTGAGTGCTGCATTTCCTGTATATGCCCAGACTTGGTAATGCCTGACAAATTCTGTATATCACCATATCTTGCATTTAATAGACAATATGTATAATGATCCTAACTTTACTCACACTTAATTGACTTTCTCATATCCTGAGTAGATTAAGTAAACTATTTCAAAGATGAATTTAAAATAATTTTTAAGGAACCCAGAATCTTGATTTAGAACATTGCTTTGACTTATATTACTTTGTATTAGTATATCCTATTCATAATTTTGCACTGACTTTCAATATAAAATGAAATCTCTGCTTACACAAAGTAATTGTCAGCTCTAAATCAACATGAATGGAGTGACACTAAAAATACACTATTATTGCCCATAAAAGAGTTCAATGTAAAATAATCACTGCCTAATATTTTATATTCAGTTTGTGTCTTTATCTCTACTCCCAGGCAAATATTCTCACTTAAGACCAGTGCTTTAACTGTTTCTTGTAAAGACATTTATTGTTATTGCATATTTATTTATAATTTATGGTTATTCATACAGAATTTGTTTATTTCTAGAATTTTGGGGTAAGAATCATTATAATCACTAATGCAAAATATTCAATTTTTTTAATGTTACATTTCTTCTGTTTTTAAATTTTTTTTGTGAATAAAAAAACACATCATAAGTTCATGAGATCTAGGCAGCTCGCTACTGTATCAGATATTAAAAACCTTAAGCTAAGGGTTAATCCTCATTGCTTATGAGAATTTCTCAAGAATGGGTCAAATGCACCACATTTAAATTTGTAGATTATTTTGTCCAGCTGCTCAATCGAGAGAAATACCACCCAAAGAAATCAATTCTGAATTCATGACTTTATTTAATAAACACTATGTTTTGCAACCCATATAAAAACTGATCACCCAAGCACATACAAAAGGAACATATTAAGTGGGCTTGCTTAAGTATTGACAACTAGTCACTGTCCTCTAAATACTCTAATTTTGGCAATAACCCACAAGGTTAACTTTTAGAAAATTCAGCTTGATACAATAAAATAATTCATCATAATTAGACAATACAATTTTTCACTTTTGAGGCAAAATACATAAATCAATACTTGTTTATATGACTTGCAAAATGTCTATACATTAAGATTGCTACAGTCTATAAGGTAACCAAAGATAAGTGATACATACCCTTTAGAAAACACAATTTGTCTGGGGGGATGGTTGCACATATATTTAAATATGCTAAAAACCACTGAATTATATATTTTAAATGTGAGATTTATACGGTATGTGAATTGTATATCATGAAGGCTTTTTAAACAAAACAACACTGCTGTTAACTTAGATCAAAAAAAAAACCAACCCATAATTTGTCACACATTGTTCTTTTCAGACATATTTTTATAAAGACAGAAATTAACATTTGTAGCATCAGCAAGTTTGATTAGCAAATGTTACCCATGTACGTATAATTATCTAATCGGTAGCCAAAGTGTGCCCTTGACGCTAACCACCCCTAGAATTGAATAATCTGTAAATTACAACATGAGTTGTAATCCCCCATCCACTACCAGAACATGCCCTGTAATATATGGCGATTCTAAAAGAAATACAACCGCATGTGCCACCTCAAGTGTTTCTCCAAACCTTCCAAGGGGAATATTTTTCTTTAAATGTTCTTCTTTCAAGTGTTTCGTCATATCTGTGTGTACAAATCCTAAAAGAGAAATGTTTGCTTAGTTGAAAAGGATACACACTAAGACATCTGCTCAATTTCAAAAAAATAATAAATTTGTTTCCAAAAATTTTAATTTGAAATTATTTTTAAAACAATTTTTTTTTTTGAGATAGGGTCTTGCTGTGTCACCCAGGCTAGAGTGCAGTGGTAAAATCACAGCTTACTGTAGCCTGGACCTCTAGGGCACAAAAGGTCCTCTCGCCTCAGCCTCCCAAGTAGCTGGGACTACAGACATGTGTCACCACACCTGGCTAGCTTTTGTACTTTACTTGTAGAGATGGGCTTTTGTCATGTGGCCCAGGCTGGTCTCAAACTCCTGGACTCAAGGGATCCGCCCACCTTAGCCTCCAAAAGTGTTGGGATTACAGGCATGAGCCACCATACCCACCCTATAATTTGAATTATTAATAAACCTTGTTTATAAAATAGTTTTGTTAGTAATCAAGACACTAAGTCTACATTTTTATTCAATTTAACTGAATGAATATTTATTGAACACCAAAATATCTGACCCCCAAGTATCTGGCCCACCTTCTTGCAAAATATAAGTAGGTAGACACAAACACAAATAAAACAAAATTCCATTATTTGGGCAACCTATGATTTGTGGAGGAAATGGTCACTTGCACACTTGATTATGATGCAAGGAAGTCTGGTGAATATTCTAATAGAAGTATATATAAAATACCACAGAACAGATTAATTTTCACTTAGGTAGGGATAGAAGAGTGGAAAGTAGTGCCAAGAGAAGGAAGGCATCACAAAAGTGGTCACATGAACTGATTTTGGTAGATGATTAGAAATGCCAGTATTCCCCATCTCCGTATTTTTTAAATCTTATGGTCATATCCAATTCTGACATAAGTAATCACAGAAAATTCAAAATTTAATATGGTACTGGTGTATTCAATAAAGCCTGCAGAGAATATGTTCTAAGGAACATATTAAGTTCTATAGTATAAAGAACTAACTACGGAATACATTAATCAACCAATCCTAAGTAACTACAAATATATACCAGGAAGAACTGTAGACTTGTGAAGAAAATCTTGTAAGATTAATATGGGACATACAAATACATATTACTAATAAAATGCTTAACCCATATAATCAATATTCTGTATATTAATCATTTGGGTTTTTAAAAAGAAAGCAAGGCCAGTCGCGGTGGCTCACGCCTATAATCCCAGCACTTTGGGAGGCCAAGGCAGGCAGATTGACTGAGCTCAGGAGGTCACCACAGCCTGGGCAAAAAAAAAAAACCCCCCCCTTCAAAAAAAAAAAAAAAAAAAAAAAAATTAGCCGGCATGGTGGTGTGTGCCAGTAATCCCTACTCGGTAGGCTGAGGCAAGAGAATTGCTTGAACCTGAGAGGCAGAGGTTGCAGTGAGCCGAGATCGCACCACTGCACTCCGGTCTGGGCAATAGAATCCGTCTCAAATAAATAAATAAATAGAAAACAAATATTAATCCTCATGAAAAGAACAATAGTTAGAAAAAGAAATTTAAGGTCATGAAAAATGGACTAAAAGGTCAACATGACATGTGAAGTAAACATTTGATGTACAATCTCAAAAATATAGTTTCCAAACTGCCTTATGTTAAAACTAAATCATTTATATTAATAGCTCAAACTAAAGAACAACCTAAATATATTAACATTTAAAGTACCAAAATAAATGTGAAGTAAACAATGAATTAAGAATTAACATGAGGCCACTGGTTTATTATGCAATACTATGTAATTACTTAACTTTTCTTTCTTGAGATTTGCAGTTATAAATATCTACGCATTTTCTTTAAAGTCTTGTGAAAAATATTCATAGATTTGCCTATCATGAAGCCTATGATGGGTTAAGGGAAAACCGAAACAAGCTAATGTCTTTCAATAAGAAACTCGTTAAATAAGTTGCAATACATCCACACAACAGAATAATGCAGGTGTTAAAAATAATAATATATGTTCTCACTTATAAGTGGGAGCTAATAATCTGTTCACATGAACGTGTTGACAATGGAGATTCAGAAGGCTGAGAGGGTGGGAGGGAGGTGAATGAGGAGAAACTACCTAATGGGTACAATGTATGTTATTCAGGTGATAGATATTCTAAAAGCCCTGACTTCCCACTATGAAATCCATGCATGGAATAAAATTGTATCTGCACCTGCATTTATTTGTATTTATACAAATAAATGAATAATAAGATAAAAAGATAAAAATTACGCTGCAGAAGGATATTTAAATCTAAAAATAACATTTGTATAGGAAATGTAGGTTACAAATGAATTAAGTTACACCACTATTAAAAACACAACAAATCAACTTATACTAATGACTAAAAAACATACTATATACCAAAATGTTAACAGTGATTATCATTAGATACTAGAATTACAGGGGATTATTTTTATTTTCTTCTTTATATTTTTCACTCTTTCCAAACTGTCTATAACACATATATATATATAATTTTTGTATTCAGATAAAAAGTTTTTGAAAAAAGACACACAGTACTACCTTCAGATAGTCTGTAACGAAGGGCTGGAAAAACAAAACTAATTTTGTATTATGTATGTTTCACTGTGAAATTACACTGTGAAATACTGTACAATCTTCTCTGCCATAAAATCTGACCACATTTATTTTAAAAGCCAGCAATATTTCCTTCATTTCCTCTCATCTTTAAGAAGAATGAGATAGCCAGAGGAATGCAAGGGTAAAAGGAGCAGCAGCTAACACAGATATAGAAACCAGCCTCTGCAAAATTTCGAGCAAACTGTAAATGAAACTTAATTTACAGTGAAGAGCCATAATAATCAATGGGCAATCCAATCATCTTCAGAACAATATCATGGGGGTTCTTGCTATCCAAGGTTTTCTGTCTTTGGACACACGTATTTTCAAAAGTGCCTCAGAGAGTATCCTAGGAAGAAAACCTTATCTCACACTTGTAATAAAAGAATGAATTCAAATTGTCAATGTAACATGTAAAAGTTAATGTTATCTTCTCAAAGATAGACACAATTATCCTTTAAGGTCTTTCTGAATTCTAGCAAAATCAGCACAGAATACTTCCTACTAACTCTCACAAACTCTCAGCATAAAAATCGATGCATTTTGAAAACGGGGAAGATGGCCGAAAGGAAGATTCTCCAGAGTACAGCTACCACCAAGTAAGACAGAACCAGAGCAATTACCCGTCTCGGAGTGAGGTATCAGTTCTGTTTTAAAGGGACTAGTTGAACAGCAGGATTAACCCCAAAAAAAGACAGCGAAAGCAGCCCAAAGGTGTCCAACCGAGGCAAGGCGTGGCACTCCTCCACCTGGAAATTGTATCAGGCATGGAGGATGGGTGGGGGAGCATCACCTCCTTGGTTCTCTGAATCAGATACAGCAATTCACTCTTCAGCAGCACACAGACCAGGAAAACGCTGCCTTGCTGAGAACCATCCAGAGTCGAGGACCTGGGCAACAGCCTAGGCCAGCAGCCCTGGTCAGACTGGTGCCTTGTTAGTGCAGACCAGGGCAGTGATTTGGACTAATACGGGAAAGCTTGTGAAAAGGAACTGCCTGTCCCACAAAAGGGAGAGTTGAAAGTGGGGAAGGGGATACGACCAGACAGGCCCATCCCTGACAAGATCCAGCAACCGAGTCCCTCTCCCAGGAGAGTTTTGCAGTTAACACCTCCACCCAGGAACAGAGGGCTCAGCAGACGGAAAGAGCCCATTGAGGAGGCAGGGCTAACCTCATCAGTAAGGAAACCAGGCCAAGAATAAACAGCAGCCTGACTGGGACAGAGGCAGCCCAGTAGCACCTCCACAGACACACTGTCTCAAGTGGCACACTGACACCTGCGTTAAAAAAAAAAAAAAAAAAAAAAGCCTCATACAGGAGAAATAACCCCAACTTTAACAGAAAGGACGTCCACTCAGAGAAGATGGGAAGAAACCAGTGCAAAAAGGATGAAAAGATCAAAGTCCAAAATGCCTCTCCTCCCCAGAAAGATCACAACGACTCACCAGCATGGCCACAAAACAGGTCAGAAAACAATTTTGATGAGCTGACAGAAGCAGGCCTCAGAAGATGGGTAATAACAAACTTCTCTGAGCTAAAATAACATGTTTTAACCCACTGCAAAGAAACTAAGAACCTTGAAAAAAGATTAGATGAAATGCCAACTAGAAAAACCAGCCTGAGGAATATAAACGACTTGATGGAGCTGAAAAACACAGCACAAGAACTTCGTGAATCATACACAAGTTTCAGTAGCTGAATCAATCAAGCAGAAGAAAGGATATCAGAGATCGAAGATCAACTCAATGAAATAAAAAGAGAAGGCAAGAAAAGAGTGAAAAGACCAAAGCCTCCAAGAAACATGGGACTATGTGAAAAGACCTAATCTACGCTTGATCGGTGTACCTGAAGAGGAGGGGGAAAATGAATCTAAGGTGGAAAACACTCTTCAAAATATTATCCAGGAGAGCTTCCCCAACCTAGCAAAGCAGGCCAACATTCAAATACAGGAATTACAAAGAACACCTCAGAGATACTCCTCAAGAAGAGCAACCCTAAGGCATATAATCGTCAGATTCACCAGGGTTGAAATGAAGTAAAAAATGCTAAGGGCAACCAGAGAGAAAGGTCGGGTCACCCACAAAGGAAAGCCCATCAGACTCACAGCGGATCTCTCGGCAGAAACCCTACAAGCCTTCTCAGAGTGGGGACAAATATTCAACATCCTTAAAGAAAAGAACTTTCAACCCAGAATCTCATATCCAGCCAAACTAAGCTTCATAAGCGAAGGAGAAATAAAATCCTTTAAGGACAAGCAATTATTGAGAGATTTCGTTGCCACCAGACCTGCCCTACAAGAGCTCCTGAAGGAAGCACTGAACACAGAAAAAAACACCCAGTACCAGCCACTGCAAAAATGAACCAAATGTTAAAGACCAACGACACAATGAGGGAACTGCATCAGCCAATGGGCAAAACAAACAACCAGTAACAAAATGGCAGGATAAAATTCACACATAACAATATTAATATTAGAGAGAGATCCAAGATGGCTGATCACTAGCAGCTCGGGATTGCAGCTCCCACTGAAAGAGCAGAGAACGAGAGGACGCCACACTTTCAGACCAATTTTTGCTGCTCACGCACCAGGAGATTCCCAGCGGAGGAGCCCCACGTGTGTCTCCAGCGCGACTCTTGAGGCCAGTGAGGCAGTTTTGCCGCTGCCTTGGAGCAATGGTTCTTGGTGCAGAGTCAGAAAAGCACCATCAATCTTAAAGCCGCTGTTTTAGCCGGAGCAGTGGGTTGCTCAGATTCTAGCGCTGGGAATCAACAAGTAGGACATCCATTCAGAAACCCAACTATAAAGATGGTAATTATAAAGACCACAGATGGATAAATCTATAACAAAGGGAAGAAAACAGCCTAAAAAGGCTGAGAATACTCAAACTCAGAACGCCTCTCCCTCTACAGGGGATCACAGTTCCTCATCAGAAACAGAACAAGGCCTGATGGAGAAAGACTGTGTTCCATTAGCAGAAGCTGGCTTTAAAAAGTGGATGATAAGAAACTTCTGGGAATTAAAAGAACTTGTTCTAACCCAATGCAAAGAAACCAAGAACTTTGAAAAACGGTTTGAAGAAATGCTAACAATAACACACAATTTAGAGAGGAATATAAGTGAATTAATGGAGCTGAAAAATACAACACGAGAATTTCGCGAACTATGCACAAGTTTAAACAGCCGAATTGATCAAGTAGAAGAAAAGATATCAGAGGTCGAAGACCAACTTCATGAAATAAAACAAAAAGATAAGATTAGAGAAAAAAGGATAAAAAAGAACGAGCAAAGTCTCCAAGAAATATGGGACTATGTGAAAAGACCTAATCTACGTTTGATAGGTGTACCTGAATGTGACGAAGATAATCAATCCAAGCTGGAAAATACGCTTCAGGATATTATTCAGGAAAACTTTCCCAACGTAGCAAGGCAGGACAATATTCAACTCCAGGAAATACAGAGAACACCACAAAGATATTCCTCAAGAAGACCAACCTCAAGGCACATAATCGCCAGATTCACCAGGGTTGAAATGAAAGAGAAAATACTGAGGGCAGCCAGAGAGAAAGGTCAGGTTACCCATAAAGGGAAGCCCATCAGACTCACAGCAGATCTCTCAGTAGAAACCCTACAAGCCAGAAGAGAATGGGGGCCAATATTCAACATCCTTAAAGAAAAAAACTTTCAACCCAGAATTTTACATCCAGCCAAACTAAGCTTCATAAGCGAAGGAAAAATAAAATCTTTTGTGAACAAGCAAGCACTCAGAGATTTCATCACCACCAGGCCTGCTTTACAAGAGCTTCTGAAAGAACCACTACAAATAGAAAGGAAGAACCAGTATCAGCCTTTCTAAAAAATACCAAAAAATAAAGAACATCAACATATTTAAGAAATTGCATCAACTGATGGGCAAAACACCCAGCTAACATTAAATGACAGTATCAAACACACATATATTGTTATTAATTCTAAATTTAAATCGACTAAATCCCCCAATCCAAAGACACAGACAGGTAAAAAAAGCCAAGACCCATTGGTATGCTACATCCAGATCCAACTCACATGCAAGGATACATAAAGACTCAAAACAAAGGGATGGTGAAAAATTTACCAACCAAATGGAGAGCTAAAATAAATAAATAGAAAGCAGGAGTTGCAATTTTTGCTGATAAAATAGATTTCAAAGCAACAAAGATCAAAAAAAGCAAAGAAAGATATTACATAAAGATAAAAGGATCAATGTAACAAGAAGAGCTAAAGATCCTAAACATATATGCACCCAATACAGAAATACCCAGATATATAAGACTTACAAAGAGACTTGGACCCCCACACAATAATAGCGGGAGACTTCAACATCAATATTAGATAGATCAATGAGACAGAATGTTAACATCGATATCCAGGACTTGAACTCAGATCTGGAACAAGTAGACTTAATTAACATTCATAGAACTCTCCACTTTAAATACACAAAATATACACTCTTATCAGTACTACATCACACGTATTTACAGGTTTAAATGAAATACTGGTTGGCTGCTTGTTAATTATTTTCTTCCCTCATTTTTTTTTTAATGTTTCTATTATTAAACACAATTACAGGCATACCCAGTTTTAGACTGCATTCTAGCCCGGGCAATAAAGCAACACCCCTGTTCTTTATTGTATAATATAATAATTTACATTATTATATTAAATATAAATGGCCTAAATGCCACAATGAAAAGACACAGACTGACAAACTGGGTAAAAAGTCAAAACCCATCGGTGTGCTGTATTCAGGAGACCCATCTCACACGCAAAGACACATATAGACTTAAAATAGAGGGATGGAAGAATATCTACCAAGCAAATGGAGAGCAAAAAAAAAGCAGGTGCTGCAATTTTAGTCTCTGATAAAATCAACTTTCAACCAACAAAGATGAGAAGAGGTAAAGAAGAACACTATGTAATGGTGAAAGGAGCAATACAACAAGAAGAGCTAACTATCCTAAATATATATGCACCCAATACAAGAGCACCCAGATACATAAAGCAAGTTCTTAATGACCTACAGAGACTTAGATTCCCACACAATAACAGTGGGAGGCTTTACCACTCCACTGTCAACATTAGACAGATCAATGAGACAGAAAATCAACAAGATATACAGGACTTGAATGCAGAACTGAAACAAGCAGACCTAACAGACATCTACAGAACTCCCCACCCCACAGCCACAGAATATACATTCTTCTCAGCACCACATCTCACTTACTGTAAAATTGACCACATAACGGGAAGTAAATCACTCCTCGGCAAATGCAAAAAAAACAGAAATCATCACAAACAGTTTCTGAGACCACAGTGCAATCAAATTAGATCTCAGGATTTAAAAACTAACTCAAAACCGCACAACTTCATAGAAACTGAACAACTGGCTCCTGAATGTTGATGGGATTAACAATGAAATGAAGGCAGAAATAAAGATGTTCTTCGAAACCAACGAGAATGAATACAGAACAGAATCTCTGGGATGCATTTAAAGCAGTGCCTAGAGGGAAACATATAGCAATAAATGCCCACATGAGAAGCAAGGAATGATATAAAATCGACACCCTATCGTCAAAATTGAAAGAGCTAGAGAAGCAAGATCAAAAAAACTCAAAAGCTAGCAGAAGACAAGAAATAACTAAGATCAGAGCAGAAATGAAGGAGATAGAGACACAAAACACCCTTCAAAAAAAATCAATAAATCCAGGAGCTGGTTTTTTGAAAAGATCAACAAAATAGACACACCACTAGCCAGATTAATAGAAAAGAAAAGCAAGAAGAATCAAATAGATGTAATAAAAAATGATAAAACGGATAGCACCACCAATCCCACAGAAGTACAAACTACCATCAGAGATTACTACAAACAACCCTGTACACATAAAGCAGTAAACCTGGAAGAAATGGATAAATTCATGGACACTTGCACCCTCCAACGCCTAAACCAGGAAGAAGTTGAAACCCTGAATAGACCAATAACAAGGCCTGAAGTTGAGGCAGCAATTAACAGCCTACCAACCAAAAAAAGTCCAGGTGCAGACGAGTTCACAGCTGAATTCTACCAGATGTACAAAGAGGAGCTGGTACCAATCATTCTGAAACTATTCCAAACAATATAAAAAGAGGAAATCCTCCCCAACTCATTTTATGAGACCAACATCATCCTGATACCAAAACATGGCAGAGACTCAACAAAAAAAGAAAACTTCAGGCCAATATCCATGATGAACATAGATGTAAAAATCTTCAATAAAATACTGGCAAACCGATTGCAACAGCACATCAAAAAGCTTATCCATCATGATCAAGTAGGCTTCATCCCAGGGATGCAAGGCTGGTTCAACACACACAAGTCTATAAATGTAATCCACCACATAAATAGAACCAAAGACAAAAACCACATGATTATCTCAATAGATGCAGAGAAGGCCTTTGACAAAATTCAACAGCCTTTATGCTAAAAACTCGCAATAAACTAGGTATTGATGGTACCTATCACAAAATAATAAAAGCTATTTATGACAAACCCACTGCTAATATCATTCTGAATGGGCAAAAACTGGAAGCATTACCTTTGAAATCTGGCACTAGACAAGGATGCCCTCTTTCTCCACTCTTATTCAATATAGTATTGGAAGTTTTAGCCACAGCAATCAGGCAAGAAACAGAAATAAAGGGTATTCAATTAGGAAAGGAGGAAGTCAAACTGTCTCTATTAGCAGATGACAAATATACAATATTATTGTATATTTAGAAGACCCCATCACCTCAGCCAAAACTCTCCTTAAGCTGATAAGCAACATCAGCAAAGTCTCAGGATACAAAATCAATGTGCAGAAATCACAAGCATTCCTATACACCAATAACAGACAAACAGAGAGGCAAATCAAGAGCAAACTCCCATTCACAATTGCTACAAAGAGAATAAAATACCTGGGAATACAACTAACAAAGGAGGTAAAGGACCTCTTCAAGGAGTACAAACCACTGCTCAAGGAAATAAGAGAAGACACAAACAGATGAAGAAACATTCCATGCTCATGGTTAGAAAGAATCAATATTGTGAAAATGGCCGTACTGCCCAAAGTAATTTATAGATTTAATGCTATCCCCATCAAACTACCAATGACCTTCTTCACAGAACTGCAAAAAAACACTTTAAACTTCATATGGAATCAAAAAAGAGCCTGCATAACCAAGACAATCCTAAGCAAAAAGAACGAAGCTGGCGGCATCATGCTGCCAGACTTCAAGCTATACTACATGGCTGCAGTAATCAAAACAGCATGGTACTGGTATCAAAACAGAAACATAGACCAATGGAACAGAACAGATGCCTCCAGAGCAACACCATACATCAACAATCATCTGACCTTTGACAAATCTGACAAAAACAAGCAATGGGGAAAGGATCCCCTGTTTAATAAATGGTGTTGGGAAAACTGGCTGGCAATGTGCAGAAAGCAGAAACTAAACCCCTTCCTGACATCTTACACTAAAATTAACTCCATATGGATTAAGGACTTAAACATAAGACCTAACACCATAAAAACCCTAGAAGAAAACCTAGGCAAAACCATTTAGGACATAGGCATA
The DNA here is from genome assembly GCF_009761245.1 of Sapajus apella. Classification (NCBI taxonomy): domain Eukaryota; kingdom Metazoa; phylum Chordata; class Mammalia; order Primates; family Cebidae; genus Sapajus; species Sapajus apella. The sequence continues at coordinate 2,861,686 of NW_022436979.1, forward strand.
GGCAAGGACTTCATGAGTAAAACACCAAAGCAGTGGCAACAAAACCCAAAATAGACAAATGGGATCTAATTAAACTTCAGAACTTCTGTACAGCAAAAGAAACAATCATTACAGTGAACTGGCAACCAACCGAACGGCAAAAAAATTTTGCCATCTACCCATCTGACAAAGGGCTAATATCCAGAATCTACAAAAAAATAAAACAGATTTACAAGAAAAAAAAACAAACAAACCCATCCAAAAGTGGACAAAGGATATCAACAGACACTTTTCAAAAGAAGGCATATATGAAGTCAACAAACATGAAAAAATGCTCATCATCACTGGTCATCAGAGAAATGCAAATCAAAACCACATTGAGATACCATCTCACACCAGTTAGAATGGCGATCACTAAAAAATCTGGAGACAACAGATGCTGGAGAGGATGTGGAGAAATAGGATCACTTTTACACTGTTGGTGGGAGTGTAAATTAGTTTAACCATTGTGGAAAACTGTGTGGCAATTGCTCAAGGATCTAGAAATAGAAATTCCATTTGACCCAGCAATCCAATTACTGAGTATATACCCAAAGGACTGTAACTCGTTCTATTATAAAGATACAAGCAGACACATGTTCATCACAGCACTGTTTACAATAGCAAAGACCTGGAACCAACCCAAATGCCCATTGATTATAGACTAGACAAAGAAAATGTGGCACATATACACCATGGAATACTATGCAGCCATAAAAAATGATGAGTTTGTGTCCTTTGTAGGGACATGAATGAACCTGGAAACCATCATTCTCAGCAAACTGACACAAGAACAGGAAACCAAACACTGCATGTTCTCACTCATAGGTGGGTGTTGAACAGTGAGAACACTTGGACACAAAGAGGGGAGCGTCACACACTGAGGGCCATTGGGGGGAGCTACGGAAGAGTAGTGGGAGGAAAAGTGGGGGAGGGATAACGTGGGGAGAAACGTCAGGTATAGGTGAAGAGGGGATGGTGGCAACAAACCACCTTTACATGAATGTACCTATGCAACAATCTTGCATGATCTGCACATGTGTGCCAGAATCTAAAGTACAATTTTTAAAAAAGATGCATTTTAACCTCAAAAGCAAAAACAGAAAAATACGATAAACTACAGTAGGAACGGTTTTCAAGAAAGACCTTGTGACTATGTAAATCCCAGGCTCAACTTCCGACTCTGCTGGCCTGGCATTTTTTCAAAGGCAGTATTGTGGTTAAAAAAACCACTGGACTCGATTCTGTTCTCTGCTCTGCTAATAGTATTAAAGCTATAACCTGAGAAAGGTCATATACTATCAGCAAATGAATGACTGTTTCTGTATCATAAAATGAAAGAGATTGAAAATGACACAGGTTGGTTTTTTTGTTGTTGTTGTTTTTTGTTGTTTTTTTTTTGAGACAGTCTTGCTCTGTCACCCAGACTTGGAGTGCAGTGGCACAATCTCAGCTCACTGCAACCTCCGCCTCCCAGGTTCAAGTGATTCTCCTACCTCAGCCTCCCGAGTAGCTGGGACTACAAGGCACCTGCCACCATGGCCGGCTTTTTTTTTTTTTTTGAAACAGAGTTTGGCTCTTGTCGCCCAGGCTGGAGTGCAATGGTGTGATCTTGGCTTACTGCAACCTCCACCTCCAAGGTTCAAGCAATTATTCTGCCTCAGCCTCCTGAGTAGCTGGGACTACATGAATGCACCACCAAGCCTAATTGTGTATTTTCATTAGAGACGGGGTTTCCCTAAGTTGGCAGGGTTGGTCTCAAACTCTTGGCTTCAAGTAATCAGCCTGCCTTAGCCTCCCAAAGTACTGGGATTACAGGCATGAGTCACTATGCCTGGCCTGAGGTTTCTTTTAGCCCTACAACACTACAACTCAAAGATTAAAAGTATGACTCATCTGTAATCCCTGCACTTTTGGAGGCCGAGGCGGGAGGATTACAAGAGAATGAGACCACCCTGGCCAACAGGGAAAACCCCATCTCTACAAAATACAAAAATTAGCAGGTCCCAGCTACTCAGGAGGCTGAGGCAGGAGAATCATTTGAACCCGGGAGGTAAGAGATTGCAGTGAGTCAAAATTGCGCCAATGTACTCCAACCTGGCAACGGAATGAGATTGTCTCAAATTAAAAAAAAAAAAAAAATAGTATTCCTCATTAACTACTCTTCATGACTAAAAGGGCTCTAAAAGAGCCCTCAGTTCTTACACTGGTAGGTATGTAGAGGTTAGGACACTTCCAATTCAAGAAGCACTAATGCTAATCTAGGTCTTCATCCATGCTGTGTTGAAAGAAACTGATCAGCCCTGCTTCTGGGTGGATGTCAGTTCTGACGTGTTTGTCCTTTTGGAGACAAAAAGTAAGGCCACAAAAGTTGTGAGTGACCATTTGAACATGATTTTTAACCTTGGGGAAAAAAGCAGATCAACAATAAGGCATGAGATACTGGAAGGTCTATAGCCTTAGACAGGCAAGGAGACCTAAAGCAGTAAGACACTTTCAGGGACAATCCCAGTGAGATGGAAAGATGGCCTCTACCACACAGCCATAGGCTGGCACCTTCTTTCTGCTTGTATTACCTTCCAGTCTGTGCTCTCTCTCCTTGGTCCCAAAGGACTCTCCCCCACATCATTCTTTCACTTCGTTTGTAAAATTCTAGAAATTTTGCTCTGCTCCCCTTTTTGCTAGGTATACATTTACAATGCCCTTCACACTAGGCTATAAAAATTACAAACTACCAGTAGGTGCCACTGTCCAACAAATGATGCTATTGCATCACCTGGACAGTTAGAGGTTTCCGATTTGGAGGACAGACATGTGACCCACAAAAACAACCAAGTAAGCTAGATAATATGAAACAGATAAAGGCTAACATCCTGAAGCTTTTAATAAGGTCCTGTTAAACATTACAGCCTGGATTCATCTCTGCTATGGTCTATGTCTGTGTTAGGTCAGATCTGTACAAGACAGAGTTGTGTCCTCCGAATCCAACATGAATACAAGAAGTCCAGAACATGGATCATGATGTTCAGCCACCCACTTCAAATGAGTCTCCCTCCACTGCTCAAGCTTAGAAGGGTGTGATTTATTTAGGGAAAGCTTGCCATAACCTCTCCCCAGACCTATGAATGGATAGTTGAAATAAAAAACATCAGGGGAAAGCTGCTAGCCATCATTGAACTCTGCACTAAAAGTACAGTGGGTGAGGGAGGCCAAGTTGAAAGGAAGGGATGAGTTCACCAATGCTGGTTTTTCCTCTGTGATTATATTTTCTATGGAGGACAAGAACATATCCAAAGAGCCTCTCTTCATTTTCTGTAGCTTTTTAACAAATTGATAAACTTTACATTTTAGAGGAATTTTAGGTTTACTGAAAAATTGAGCATAACATTCAGATAGATCCCATACACCTTCTATTCATATCACCCCCTTCCCATTTCCCCTGTTACTAAGATCTTACCTTAGTGTGGCACATTTGTTACAACTGATAAAACAATACTGATACTTTATTAAGTAAAGTCCATAGTTTACATTAGGGTTCACTATTTTCTGTATTTATTCAATTATTTAATACCATTTTGTCTTCATAAGCTAAGAGTTCACTCTTTAGACTGTATAATCTATAGGTTTCAACAAATGTATAATGTCATGTGTCCACCATTATAGTAGCATACAGAATAGTTTTACTAGCCTAATAATATGTAGCTTTTTAAAACTCATGTATCTGTCCCCTCTTTATCAGAAGTTAAATAAAATTTATCAGAAATTAAATAAAAAATGTAAAGCTAGTGTCTAATGATAAAAACTCTGGGCTGTATGGAACTTCCATGTCATTTTATATTAAAGGTTATGAATCACGTGATATTCATTTACAAATATATTCACAACCCAGGGCATGACATATAAACAGTCTCTTGGGTTCCGTATCATGTATCACAGACCTAAAGGCAGAGATTAATAGTTCTTAAACAACTCACTCACCCTTCTTTCTGCTTGTATCACTTTCCAGTCTGTGCTTCCTCTCCTTGGCCCCAAAGGACTCTTCCCATATCATTCATTCACTTCATTTACAAAATTCTGGAAATTTTGCTCTACTCCCCTTTTTGCTAGATATATATTTACAATGCCTTTCAAACTACGCTATAAAATTTACAAACTACCAGTAGAAGCCATTGTCCAACAAATGATGCTATTGCAACACCTGGACAGTTAGAGGTTTCCTATTGGCTACAAAGTTATCACTCCTTAAATCAATGAAAAGATAACTGAAATGACAAGCACTAAACCAAATTAGAGCAAAGATACTTCTAGTTTAATTCCACATATGTGATGAAAAACCCAGTACATTTTTTTAATAGGAACTCTTCAGGAACAGGGATACTCTTGCTCATAAAAGGAAATGCACGGCTCCTGCCCAGTGAAAATTTGTATTTGATAAACTCTAAAGATATAGGCCAAGCATGGTGGCTTATGCCTGTAATCCCACCTACTTGGGTGGCTGAGGCAGGAGGATCACCTGAGCCCAGAAGGTCGAAGCTGCAGTGAGCCAAGACTGTGCCACTACGCTCCAACCTAGGCAACAGAGTGAAACCCTGTCTCAAAAAAATTTTTAATCAATTTCTTTAAAAGATTATTTCCTTTATCCATTTCTGACTAGCTATACAGGATAAATAGAAACACCTCATTTCCATATTCCTAGGTCATTATTTTAGTTTTCAACATTTTTACATACAGCAAAGCCTTTATATTTAAAAAAGATACCAGAATTTTAGCCTATCACTAATACTAACAATTATGAGATGGGACACTATTTGATGAAGCTACCAGCTCAGATGTCCACTCTTTGGTATAAGTTTCTAGGACCCAGAAGGAATAAAAACAACCCCAGACACTTTTCTAAGGAAGAAGAAATAAAGCTCTTACCAAAAATTAAACCAAGATTTTAACCAGAAAAAATTTCTATGCCTTAATATTATGTTTGTAGAGGGAAGCAGAGTGAGAAATCAACTTCATGCCAAACAGCACATAAGAACACTTAGAATATCTACTCTGAGTAGCTGCCAAGCTCATGCAAATCTTTTGTCAACAAGATTTTCTCCAAGTAGTAAACATAAAAGCTCTTCAGCTTAAAAAAAAAAAAAAAAAGTACAGAAACACTTAACGTATCCTATAGAAATAAATGCAATACTTTACTATTTGTCAAAATTAAAAATGCATGTACCTCTGAAGCCTTGGCAGTTCCATTCCCAATATTACACTCGCATACTTGCAAATGTGCAAAATAAACTACATACAAATACTGTTACTGCATCATTAGTTGTAACAGAAAAAAATCAGAACAAAACCAAATGCTCATCAAAAGGCAACAAGTTATATAAATTCGGTGTACCCTTAAAACAAACATTGTGTTCTGTTTTCACTTAAGTCATTAAAAGTGACACAACAGTCACAAAACAGCAAATATTACATGATTCTATTTATATGAAATGTCAAGAATATGCAAATCTATAGAGACAGTAGTTTAGTGGTTGCCAAAACCTGGGGAGACTGGAAAGAAATAGGGAATGAATGCTAATGGGTTTAGGATTTCTTTAAGGATAACAAAAATGTTGTAAAATTTACTGTGGTGAAGACTGAACGATTCTGTGACTATATTAAAACCACTGAATTGTACACTTTAAATGGGTGAATTGTATGGCATGTGAATTGTATTTCCACAAAGCTTTATTTTAAAAAGTGAAGCAGTTGGCTAAGCACAGTGGCTCATGCCTGTAATCCCAGCACTTTGGGAGGCCGAGGCGGGGGAATCACCTGAAGTCAGGAGTTCAAGACTAGCGTGGCCAACATGGTGAAACCCCGTCTCTACTAAAAATACAAAAATTAGACAGGTGTGGTGGTTCACGCCTGCAATCCCAGCTACTTGGGAGGCTGAGGCAGGAGAACTACTTGAACCCAGGAGGTAGAGGTTGCAGTAAGCCAAGATTGTGCCACTAAACTCCAGCCTGGGTGACAGATTGAGTATAGGTCTCAAAAAAAAAAATGAAAAGTAAAGCAGTTCTATATGGAATAACATAGAAATATCACCAAGGTATACTGTTTTATGAATAAAGGAAGACACAGAACACTGTGAACTACACAATATAATAATTTGTGTTTTTTCCTTTTTTTTTTTTTTTTTTTTTGAGACAGTCTTAAACGGTCCCCCAGGCGGTTGTGCAGTGGTGCAATCTCAGCTCACTGCAATCTCCATCTCCTGGGTTCAAGCCATTCTACTGCCTCAACCTCCCGAGTAGCTGGGACTACAGGCATGTGCCACCACGTCTAGCTAATTTTTTTTGTATTTTTAGTAGAGACAGGGTTTTACCATGTTGGCCAGGATGGTCTCCATCTCCTGACTTCGTGAACCACCCGCCTCAGCCTCCCAAAGTGCTGGGATTACAGGCGTGAGTCACCTCACCCGGCCTATAATTTGTGTTTTCTTACACACATGCCCAGCAAGCTTTATTGGCTTATATATGAAATACAAAAGAAATTATGTAGTAAACAACAGTTACTTTTAAGTAACTGAATGTCCAGAGGAGAAAAGACGTCCTTCACTCTATCCTCTTTTGTACTTTTGAATTTTGTACAATATGTATTATCTATCCAAAATACATATTTTTTAAAGTAATATAGCCACTATAGGTTCATTTTATCAAATACTGTTTCTAATATTCAACATTTTCCATCAGTAAGATTTACCATGATCAACAGTTTATTTTATATTTAAAGTAATGCCAAAGATTAGCAGCTATTAATCTTTAAAAACAGTCAACAGTATTGGGCAATGAATGGCAGCTTAATTTATTATTTTCCTTGTTCCTTGCTTTTCCTGTTCTAATTTGCTTTTAAGCTGTTTTCCTGCTAATTGGAAACTCCATTTGAAGGTGACCAGGAAACTGACATAAAAGGACACATATTTGTTAACTCTGATGTTTGTTAGTTCTGTTACAAGATCTGTTGAAGAATCTGGTTGAAATTACTATTTAAAATAAAGTTGGTAAATAATTCATAGAACTGATTTAATTCTACTATTTCAAGTTGCACTTTGCTTCTGACCAATGATGTATATTCATACTATCAAACCTGCTAAATATACATAAAGGCCATCCTATTAAATGACCACATTTTCAGCTACAGGTTTTTATCTGTAGTACAAATTGCACTGGAAATCCAAAATATATAAATATATATTATGCTCTATGAGGATTGTATGCTCAACAAAAAGGATAAGTGATAAATAAAACCACCACTTTAAAAAAAAAAAAAAAAAAGACTGCACTGGAAAGTAAGATCTTTAATAAAGGGACTACTACAACCACACTTCCGTAACAATCTTAAAACTTCCCTTAGTGTGCAAACTGGATTCCCACTATTTAGTCTACTGCCTTGACAATGACTCACTCTAATCTAGACAAAATTAAGCATTCCTTCCTTCTTCAACATTTCCGTAGCACCATATATGTACCTCTATTATATATTTATCAGATAGCATTGCAATTATTTGTTTACATGTCAGTTTTTTTCACTATAGTAGCTCCTTGTGCAGAAATATCTTATTCATTCTTGTAATTTGGGGAGCTAGCCCAGCCACTGCACGTAGGAGACATGCCAGAAAGTTGGCTGCATGTGTTATTGTTAGCCAAGAACACTCACATTTCCCCCAAACCATTCGGCTTTTAAATTATCATGAACGAAAATTAACCCTTCATTACCCACAGTATTCCAATCCTGAAAAGAGACGGAAGCAAACAGATGTAGTCCCAAACCACAAATAATTTATTCCACAGATGGTTCATCTAGGCTAACGCTAAAATCAATCAGCTTGCATAAAGCATACACAAATAGAAAACAGCGCTAAGACGACAATGCTGCTTTTGGAGTTTTTTTTTTCTCTCTCTCCCACCCCCAGAAAATAGATGTATCTGAACCACAGTCACTTATTAAATATTCATGGGTTTAGAATGTCTGAATGTACCTAGTCACTGTGTCAAAAAATAAATAAATTTTAAAAATGAATTGGGATAAAGATACAATATAGACCAAAAGGGCTAACAGGCCATTTTGGTAAATCCCTGATATCCACTGGCTCAGCTTCAGTGCCAAAGCAAACACCAACTGTAAGGTCCAAGCTGGAGCCATTAGTGACTGGAAAGGGAAAGGTGGCAAAGGCCTACTTCAGCCCTCCCTTCTTACAAACAACCAGCAAACCAGAAGAAAGTGCCTTTTCTTATATAGGTGATTAAGTACCTACAATATCTTAGGAAAAAGATTCCATGGCTAACTGGCAGAGGTATATAAAAACATTTGTAATTTGGGGAGCTAGCCCAGCCACTGCACGTAGGAGACATGCCAGAAAGTTGGCTGCATGTGTTATTGTTAGCCAAGAACACTCGCATATTTACTCAAAAACCACGTAAATATCTAATCAAAATTTCTAGCACACCAGCTAATTCGTGATAATGTATTTTTGAGTTTTAGCACCTTTTTACTACCCTCTTCATTAATCCAGGCAGTTTGATCAACTAGTAACCTGGCAAAATGCAAATAATAGAAAAGTAAAAATTAGGAAAATGGAAGGTTCAATATAGTTTAGACAGACCATAGCAGTAAAAGGAGAAAACTATCTAAAGCTTGTGTAATGGTATAAAGGAAATCTAAAAAGAAATTTTTTTTTTTTTATTTTTATAGAGACAGGGTCTCGCTCTGTCACCTAGGCTGGAATGCAATGGTATAATCACAGCTCATCACAACCTCCAACTCCTGGGCTCAAGCAATCCTCCTGCTTTAGCTTCCCAAGTAGCTGGGACTACAGGTGTGTACCACCATGCCCAGCTAATTTTTTTCTTCAGTACAGACAGCATCTTGCTATGTTGCTCAGGCTGATCTGGAACTCCTGGCCTCACAATACTCCTGCCTCAGCCTCCCATATAGCTGGGATTACAGGAATAAGCTATCACACCTGGCAGGACATTATTTTTAAGCTTCCATTAGATGGAAATCAAGACAAAGCTTTTAGTAACAGTTCTTCCATAAACTAGCTCTGTAACCTTAGGCAAGTCACTCTGAATCCCAGGTACAGTTTTCTAATCTACAAAAACGACTGGAAAAAATAATCTCTAAGACCCTCTCCACCTTAAGTTATTCCATTGGTACAAAATTTAAAATTAAAGACTCCTATGGTTTGGATGTTTGTCCCCTCCAAATCTCATGTTGAACTGTAATTCCCAATGTAGGAGGTGGGCCTGGTGGGAGGTATCTGTGTCATGGAGGAGGATCCCTCATGAATAGCTTGGTGCCCTCCACATGGTAAGGAATGAATTCTCACTGTTAGTTCACGCCAGAGCTGGTTGTTGAAAAGAGCCTCGCACCTCCTCTTTCTCTTGCTTCTGCTATCCTCATATGACTTGCCTGCTGCCTCTTTACCTTCTGACATGATTGAAAGAAACCTTCCTGGACCCCACCAGAAGCTGAGCAGATGCTGGCGTCATATTTGCACAGCCTGAACACCCGAGAGCCAAAGCCTCTTTTCTTTATGATTTACCTCAAGATAGTCTTTACAGCAACACCAACACGCTAACACAAAGACTTTATATATGATATGAGGTACAAGAAGTTTTTTTGAGTCCCCTAGCTCATTATTTGATTCTTTCACAATCATTTTACAAACTTTTCTACCCAGATGTCAATTACTAATGTTCCAAATAATGGCTTCGCTATAAAATGATAATCATAATAAAGTTACTTCAAAGTTTTCACTAACCTGGTGCAACTACATTCACTCTAATTTTCTTTCTTGCTACCTCTTTAGCAAGAGCACGCGAAAATCCAACTAATCCTCCTTTACTGGCACCATAAACAGACTGGCCAGAATTGCCTTTTAAGCCAACAATGCTTCCTAGGACAAAAAAAAAAAAGCAAATTAAATTCAATTGAGGTTACTTGAAAATTCATATAATTTATAGTAAATGAACAAAAAGGTACAACCCACTTCACCTTGTCCTTTGTTAAAATTATAAATTCTAACCATTGTCATCAGTCGTTTATCAAAGATTTAACAGTCCAGGTCTGCTCCAGACACATACAGAAAACAGCAGCTGAAAGCAGCTGATATAAAACTACCAATGCCAGGCAGGTGCTTGCAAATTGATCCATTATCTGAAAGGGACCCACTCTAACCTCTGAGTAGGTCATATATTATTAAAATTCTGTGGCATTTATAAAGGCTTCCAGCAGGTAGAGGTTAAAGCCAGAAAAAGTCAGACAAAAGCTGAGGCTGATTAATTTTATGATTCTACAACACAGACATAGGCAGAAAGTTCTCATTTTCATCTTAAAAACTAGTTCATTTGAAGACAAATCTCACTAAAATTGAATTATGTGCATATCTCATTGTTTTGCTGTATTGTGCTTTGCAGATTCTGCATTTTTTTAAATTTTTTTTTTAACAAATTGAAGGTTTGTAGCAACCCTGCATTAAGCAATTCTATTAGCACTTTTCCAACAGCATGGCTCACTGTGAGCAGTGCTCACTGTGTCTCTTTCTCTCATTTTGGTAATTTTCATACCATCTTAAACGTTTTCATTATTATATCTGTTATAGTGATCCATAGTCAGTAATTCTTGATGTTTACTGCTGTTGGGCTGCCACAAAGTATTACTGCTCATTGACAATGCATCTGGTCACCAAAGAGCTCTGATGGATATGTACAAGGGGATTAATGTTGTTTTTTGTGCCTGTTGATACAGTATCCTTTCTTCAGCTCATGGATCAAGGGGTAAAGTCTTATTTAAGAAACATTTTACAAGTCTATAGCAGTCAGAGTCATTCCTCTTACGAATCTGGGCAACGTAAACTGAAAACCTTCTGGAAAGGATTCACCATACTATTTGCCATTCAGAACATTTATGATTCATGGCAGGAGGTCGAAATATCAACATTAACAGAGTTTGAAGGAAGTTACTTCAGCCCTCATGGATGACTTTGCAGGGTTCAAGACGTTAGTGGAGCAGAATTGCAAATGGCGCCTGAAGATGTGACTGAATTTCTGCAATCTCATGATAAAACAAATGGGTGAGGAGTTGCTTCTTATGTGTGGATAAACAAAGTTGTTTCTCAAGGTGGAATCTACTCCCTGTGAAGATGTGAATACTGTTGAAATGACAAAGGATTTAGAATATCCTATAAACTTAGTTGATAAAGCAATAGCAGGGACTGAGAGGACTGGCTCCAATTCTTAAAGTTCTACTTGGATAAAATGGTATCACACAGCTACAGAGAAATCTTTCGGGAAATGAAGAGTCAATCAATGTGGGAAATGTTGTCTTAAGAAATTGCCACGGCCACCCAAACTTTCAGCAATGAAAACTATTATCAGTCAGCAGCCACCAACATCAAGGCAAGAACTTCCACCAGCAAAAAGATTATGACTTGCTGAAAGCTCAGATGATCATTAGCATTTTTTAGCAATGAAGTATTTTTTGGCAACAAAGTATTTACATTGTTTTTTAGACAAAATGCTACTGCATACTTAACAGACAGTATCTTTTACATGCACTGAGAAACTGAACAATTTGTGTGACTTACATTATTGAGCTATTTGCTTTATTCTGGTAGAGTAGAACCAAAGCTACAATAACTGTGAGATATGCTTGTACTGTCAATCTAAACTGCCAAAGCTTCAATTATAAACATTTTGTAAAAGTGCAATTTCATTATATTCAGCATAAGGAGAGCTGATGGGTTTTTAAAATATACCTTAAAAAGAATATTTTAGAGTTAAATAAATATACCTCAGGTTATCAGGTACAATTGTAAATTGTACTGTCCACAGAAGATTCTTGAGTGACCACATCTAATGAATATGTAGGGACATAGATGAATCTGGAAACCATCATTCTCAGCAAACTGACACAAGAACAGAAAAACACTGCATGTTCGCACTCATAGGTGGGTTTTGAACAATGAGAACATGTGGACACAGAGAGGGGAGCATCACACACTGAGGTCTGTGGGTGGGGTTTGGGGAGGGATAGTGGGAGGGAGGGATAACGTGGGGAGAAATGTCAAGTATAGGTGATGGGGGGATGGAGGCAGCAAACCACCTTGCCATGAAGGTACCTATGCAACAATCTTGCCTGATCTGCCCATGTACCCCAGAATCTAAAGTACAATAAAAAATAGTAATAATTTTTAATTCAAATACCAACTATATGCGAATAAATTCTTGCAAAACAGAAGTGAGGAAGTAATTTTCTGCACCACTGACCTGTACTTAGATATAAAAATTAATCAAGGACCTCATAAAAATTTTTTAAAGCAATTTTATTTTAGAAAAGGAAACATTCCAAACATTTCTCTATTATAATCAAGTTCAGTATTAAAATATTTATCTACATTATATATTGTCTGCCAACTAGTAAAAGAAGAGAACTGTGAAATACACAGAGAGAAAAAACATCAGACTGAGAAAATGTATATGGACAGAAAAAGTGGTGTTTATCAGAAAGGAAAATATAGAGACACACAAAAAATACATGCACACACAAAAAAAACACCAAATGGAGCTGGTGCGATGGCAGTGAGTTATCAGAACTTATTAACAATGGTGTCACTAAAGTTGGTATACAACCCTCCAGTGCTAAATATGACTGGCTTTTAAAAGAAAAAAAAGAAATACAAACAGAAACTTTAGCAGCTTTAACTCGTGCCACACACTACTATTCATCTGGTCAAAAAGAGGTAATTCCTGAAATATCAATGAAGCGTCTAGCAGTTTAAAGTAGTTCTTTCTGTAGCAAGATTCTCAATTTACTTTTCATTATTTACTTTTAGCTCAATTCTAAAAGTTTTGCATGCATAAGGAGAACTGATGGGTTTTTTAAATATACCTTTAAAAAGAATATTTTAGAGTTAAATAAATATACCTCAGGTTACCAGGTGACAGGTACAGGTCTGTTTGCCTGCTTATAAGAATCCAAAGTCCTTATCTGGCTGTGTTAAAATGCAAAGGTTGACTCACTGACTAATCTCTTTTATAAGAAAACAGATCCCTTAAATTTTTAAGGGTAAATGTCCAAAATGCTCTCATGTCCCCTTAGTTTGTTAGCATAGTATTCTTGCCTTTCTCATTTTCTAAACAGAAAAACCCTAAATCCTGGCTTGGAAAACCATTTCCTACATTTAAAAGAACAGGGTCATTTACTTTCATGGAGCAGCATCCTCCTTTCGTGGCCTTTTAAGGTATTACCATTTGAAAATAAAAAGCAGATGATATACTACCATGTCCAAATTACCAAACTGAAATAAAATTTCAAGCCATTTTGCATTTTAAGTTCTACAGGCATATACTCCACAGTTTATCTGCTCTGTAGGTTAGATGAACTGAAAACTAGGGGTTACTTACACTCATTCTTTTTTTTTTTCCATTTATTTTATTGCATTTTAGGTTTTGGGGTACATGTGAAGAACATGCAAGATTGTTGCATAGGTACACACGTGGTAGTGTGATTTGCTGCCTTCCTCCCCATCACCTACATCTGGCATCTCTCCCCTTGCTCTCTCTCCCCAACTCCCCACTCCCTGCTGTCCCTCCCCTATTTCCCCCCAACTGACCCCAGTGTGTAGTACTCCCCTCCCTGTGTCCATGTGTTCTCATTGTTCAACACTCGCCTATGAGTTAGAACATGTGGTGTTTGATCTTCTGCTCTTCTGTCAGTTTGCTGAGAATGATGGTTTCCAGGTTCATCCACATCCCTACAAACGACACAAACATCGTTTTTGATGGCTGCATGATATTCCATGGTGTATATGTGCCACATTTTCCCTGTCCAGTCTATCATCGATGGGCATTTGGGTTGGTTCCAGGTTTTGCTGTTGTAAACAGTGCTGCAATGAACATTCGTGTGCACGTGTCCTTATAGTAGAACGATTTATAATCCTTTGGATATATACCCAGTAATGGGATTGCTGGGTCAAATGGAAGTTCTATTTCTAGGTCCTTAAGGAATCGCCACACTGTCTTCCACAGTGTCTGAACTAATTTACACTCCCACCAACAGTGTAAAAGTGTTCCTATTTCTCCACAACCTCTCCAGCATCTGTTGTCTCCAGATTTTTTAATGATCGCCATTCTAACTGGCGTGAGATGGTATCTCAATGTAGTTTTGATTTGCATTTCTCTGATGACCAGTGATGATGAGCATTTTTTCATATGTTTGTTGGCCTCATGTATGTCTTCTTCTGTAAAGTATCTGTTCATATCCTTTGCCCACTTTGGAATGGGCTTGTTTTTTTCTTATAAATCTGTTTTAGTTCTTTGTAAATTCTGGATATCAGCCCTTTGTCAGATGGGTAAACTGCAAAAATTTTTTCCCATTCTGTTGGTTGCCGATTTGCTCTAATGACTGTTTCTTTTGCTATGCAGAAGCTGTGGAGTTTGATTAGGTCCCATTTGTCTATTTTGGCTTTTGTTGTCAATGCTTTTGGTGTTTTGGTCATGAAGTCCTTGCCTACACCTATGTCCCAAATGGTTTTGCCTAGATTTTCCTCTAGGGTTTTTATGGTGTTAGGTCTTCTCATGTTTACACTCATTCTGAAAAACAGAGAAATTTTATCCTCCTTTAAACCTCCACACAAGATTTAACAGTAACCCATGCAACTGCTGTACATGATATTACTTATTCCCCACTGTCTACTTTAATTCCTTGTCCATGTTTTAAAATTAGGTTTCTGGCTGGGAACGTGGCTCCCACCCATAATCCCAGACTTTGGGAGGATCACTTGAGTCCAGGAGCTAAAGACCAGCCTGGGCCACATAGTGAGACCTCATCTCTATTTAAAAAAAAAAAAGTTTCAAATAAAAATCAGGATGGTCCAATTTTTCTTGAAAAATCAAAACTGCTGGCAAAACTGGGACCACATTATAGAATCTAAGTGGTGGCCTCCACCATTCCACATGGGCTCTGGACAATGAAGCTGGATATCATTTATCGCATGGCTGCTCCTGTCATTCTTCTAGTACTTGGTGGTAGCACTCATTTAACACCTGCCTGACTCCTATAGAGATGTAAATGTGTGATTCCTATTTTACTAATCAATTAATTAAATCATTTTTTCCACAGATAATAGAAATTTCACCCAAGTTTCACAAGTGAATAAACTACAAATTAGTGCATTAAATATCTATCTGGTATTACGGGATAATTATAAATTCACAAAGGTGAAGACTCACCTACATTAACTATAGACCCTCCCTGTTGTTGAATCATAGTCCTCACGGCAGCTTTACAGGTCAGCATGGAACCCAAGAGGTTGGTATGAAGCTGAGATACCATATCTTCGGTTTTTGTTCTTACTAAAAGACTATCCCTACAAAAAGAAATAGTA
This sequence comes from Sapajus apella, assembly GCF_009761245.1. Classification (NCBI taxonomy): domain Eukaryota; kingdom Metazoa; phylum Chordata; class Mammalia; order Primates; family Cebidae; genus Sapajus; species Sapajus apella. The sequence goes on from NW_022436979.1 coordinate 2,877,128, forward strand.
TACAACAGCATATAATAACAAGATAAAACAAACTAAAAAGGTCAAAACTAAGATAACGTTTCTACTGAAAGTAGGGTGCAAGAAGTGCTTCCTATCTGAGATAACTAGAATACCTACAGTCCCATTTTGAACTTGGTTTGAGATACATTAAATAACAATTGATAAACCAGAAAGGATGCACTTGGAAGACAGGTTCCTACCCCTCTCAGCTTGAGTGGCAAATATTCTTAGCCCCTAAAAGTATTACCATGTAGCCAAAATAGTTTGAATGACCTGAGCAACTGCCACACTAAGCCTTGTTTAGCAAGAAAATATGTTATTCTAAATATTATCTCCTAAATTCATTTTTTTAAAGTAATATCCACTCCATTATTCTATTAGTATTAAGTTCACAAACTGGCAAAACTTATATATGGTGACAAAATTAGAAAATAGTTACCTACAAGGAAGTATTATTAATTGAGAAGGCACTGCCTTCTGGAGCACTGGAAACATTCTACAGCTCAATATGGGTGATGATTACAATGTTAAAACCAATTAAACTGGACATTTAATATATGTTGTATCTCAATATAAAAGAAAAGAATTTGTGCCGGGCATGGTGGCTCATGCCTGGGAGGCAAGGCAGAAGGATCGCCTGAGGTCGGGAGTTCAAGACCAGCCTGATCAACATGGAGAAACCCCACCTCTACTAATAAAAATACAAAATTAACCGGACATGGTGGCCCATGCCTGTAGCCCCAGCTACTCAGGAGGCTGAGGCAGGAAAATTGCTTGAACCCAGTAGGCAGAGGATGCAGTGACCCGAGATGGCACCATTGCACTCCAGCCTGGGCAACAATAGCGAAACTCCATCACAAAAATAAATAAACAAAAAATAAATTTGCTGGGTGCAGTGGCTCATGCCTGCAATCCTTGCACTTTGGGAGACTGAGGCGGGCAGATCACAAGGTCAGGAAATCGAGACCATCCTGGCCAACATGGTGAAACCCTGTCTCTACTAAACTACAAAAAATTAGCTGGGTGTGGTGGCATGCATCTGTAGTCCCAGCACTCAGGAGGCTGAGGCAGGGGAATTGCTTGAACTTGGGAGGTGGAGGTTGCAGTGAGCCGAGATCCGCCACTGCATTCCCGCCTGGGAACAGAGCAAGACTCCATCTCAAAAAAAAATTATGGACTGACAAGTTTTAAAATACATAGTTTTTTCCCCCAGTTAGAAGTATAATAATATATTAACTTATACTAATCAGACATATTAGGAATAAAAGTTTTAAAAATATATATAAATTTACTTAAATCTGTGACCAACCTGTTAATACCAGCTGCATTTACCAAGAAATTTACTCGACCTAAGTGTTTCTCCATCTCTTCAAATGTATTTTGAACATCATGTTCTTTAGCAACATCACAGCTAAATGCCAAATGATCTCCTACACAACAAAGTTAAATAACAATTACTTATAAGTTATAACTCAAATTTTAAATTTACTCAATACACATGTGTTAAGCATCTAAGATGGTAGGCCCGTGCTAATCTAGAACCCAAAAATTTAAGTCATGTCATGAGGCCCAGCTTTCACAGAGTTGGCCTAATGAAACTGGGATGGGGGAGCAAGAGGAAATAAAGTACTATTACAGAAAGTTAATTTTAAAACTTTCTTTTTAATCAACACAGAGGGGAGGGCTTTTTCAAGTTATAAAGGCTCTGTCAGATTCATCTAATGATATTTCCAGTTTTAACACTGAACTCATGCTTCCCAATTCAACAGTCTTCTGGGTTTTATATTCCTTTTTTCAAATTTATATCTAATTGTCAGGTTTTCGTTGAATTAGTTTCTCTGGCCCTGAACAGGAACTCTAGTTTCTTCTTCTTTTTAAGAGCTACGGATACACTATGGCACATATAGCATAATGACTATTTTTCAAACCTCACCATCAGGAGACATGAGATAACACAGAAAGCTGTAAAAACACTAAAACTACAAACCATGGGAGGGGAACACTTTTTACAAAAACAACTGTTACTTACCACTTCTAAAAAATGGTTAAATGCCAAAAAACTACACTTCAAAGGAAACTAAAGCATTCCCTATGTAATAATCTACCATTTTAATACCCTAAAATGTAGAATTGTATTTAAGAGCCAAAAAAAATTGCTTTTCCGTTTGACCTTGACAAACATATCTACACTACATTACCCTATCAAGCCTTTGGAAACAGTAAGTGACCTGGGAAATTATACTTTCTAGATGAAAACCAATCACTCATGGAACATGATTCAAAGGAATGCAGGACCCAAAAGCATCCTGTGTCTCTCTCTCGGTTTTCACTTGAAGACTCACTGTTTTCACAACCACCTTTGAAAGCTCAACTAATGGCTTCAATCTAGTCCAGCAAACACTGATGGCTTGGGGTGACTCAGTAAGGGTCACCATTTTTCCCCTTTGTTGAATGGCAAGGAACATGAGCTTTAAGAAGCATTCACTGACACTCTCCCTGAGCTGTAACTTACAGGATTTTTTTTTTTAGAGATCCCAATATTCTCCCAATCAACAGTGAATAGGTGATACCAAACCAATCAGTAAGGTTAACTTAAAAACGAACAGCCACACCTGGCACCTATAGTCCCCCAGCTCCTTGGGAGGCTGAGGCGAGATCTATAGAGCCCAGTAAATCAGAAGTTGGAGTCCAGCCTGGGAAACATAATGAGAAGCCCTCTCAAAAATTAAATTAAATTAAATTAAAAACCCACACACAAAAACAGTAAGAGCCACAAGATGCACCCGCAGGCCTCTATTCTCCCCATGCCTCCCTGAGAGTAAATGAAGTTTTGTCCATTTTAGTAACTAAACAAATAGTATCTTCGGATCTTTCTGATGTCCTATTTCTCCCTAACCTCAAGGAAGAATTAAATTTACAAAATGACTAAACCATTATTAATAAGCCAGAAAAAAGAAAAAAAAAACCCTGAAGTTTAAACGCAATAAAAAAGAATTTCGGAGAACAAAGTTCAACTGTCCATTTGCAAAACTAACCACATTTGCTAACATAAAGTAAACAAGGCAAATGTCAACACTGGCTGGAACTCAGAAGGGTTTCTCTGAAACTGCTTTGTGCATTCGCACAGGCCCAGGCACTGCCCTCGGCAATACTGAGGGAGCCATTTACACCTGGCACTCCCCTCACCTGCCCGAACCCTTTTCCGCCCAGTTCTGCCTCCGGCGACAAGAATGCCCCCTTTCCCTAAATTCAAACTGTCCTGTGGCTCTCTCCCGCCAGACACCAAAACAGGGCAGCTCTTCACGTTGAGCACAAGCCGCAGGGCGGGGGATGCTTATTCGCGGGGCCGAGACTACGAGGTCTTAAAGAAAACCCTGAGTGCCCAGCCCTCCGCGCGGGCTGCGTGGCCGACGTTCTGGAGGCCCCGGGAGGTCGGGGTTTCTGCACGAGGCGCGTTCCATCCTTGGAACGGAGAGCGCCTGCGCACGGCTTATGGAGAAACCTCAGAGCCCGAAAGCCCAGGCCCGCTCGCTTTACAAAGCAGATTTTCTCTGGGCTCCTGGACCACGGCCATACAACTGGACAACTCCAGTTCGGTACCTACCGCCGAGGTCACCGGCGGCGGCTTTGGCCCCTTCCAGGTTTCTGGCAATGACCGCCAGTCGGTAGCCTTTCCGGGCCATTAACTGGGCCACGGCCCTGCCAATGCCTCGGGAGCCTCCGAAAACAGCACACACTTTGTCCATCTCGGACTCAAAAACTCGGAGGAGAGAGAGAAGGGAGTGGCGGCTCCTTTCCAGGTTCCACAGGCTTTTAAACAACCGCTGTTCCCAAAGAAAAAAAACAAAAGGCAAACTGCAAAGAAAAAACAGACCGCTCGACACCTCCTCCTGCGGCCGGACTCCGGCAATGCAGGAAGCCGCAGAGAAGGGGGAGGAGCCACGGCGGCGGCGCGTGACGTCATTACGCATTGACTCTTCCGCGGCGCGCGTAAAGAGCACGGCGGCGAGAGCTCCCCGCCGGCCGAAGAGTGGCCTGGAGGGGGTTTCGATGCATGCTGGGACCTGTAGTCTTGACGCAAGAAAGGAACTGGCGCAGGGGCGCTGTTTGGTGGGAAAAACACTTGTGGCACCGAGGGGAATTCTCTGGACCCGCTGGGTCCTCTCCGTCGGGATTGGAGCCCGCTGGGCTTTCCCTGGGAAACCAAGACGACTTGATCACGTAGTTAGAACCCAGAACAAGCACTCCGGGCTCCGGTGTGTGCCCTTCGCCTAGGTGTTGTTTTGGCTACAGACTTGATGTCTTGTTGAAGAAGTCCCCAAGTATCGCACCCACAGCAGAACCTACCCTACCTGTTCCTCCCCCAGGATGCTGCAGAAATGGACCTCTACCCGCCCAGATGTTAGCATTCACCGCGAAGTGTGGCGTGAAGGTGAACGCCCTGTCAAACATCCAGCCGGAGGTCAAGGAATTCTAATTGATTATTCTGAATAGTCTTTCAAGACCTACGAAACAAGCTTAGGCTGCTGTAGACAAACAAAAATGGGTTTCTGCAATTCTAAATAAGATGTACTGGGTGCTCTGAGAGTTAATAAACTAAAAAAAATCCATGTTTGTTACAATTATAGTGTAAAAAGAAAGCATTTCTCGATACAACATTATTTTACTAGATGATTCAGAGAAGTATGAACCACGGTCCCTACCACTAAAAAAAACTACAACCCAGAACTACAGGACTAATACACATGAAACACTAGGAGGTACCCAAAATCATACTTAGTAAAGTGCAAAATTATATTAACACAAGAGCTCTGAGAAAATGGAGACCAGGGAAGAATCAGAGAGACATGGAAAAGTTGGATTTGAGGGCTGGATGAGGTTTGAAAAAAGGAAAGTAAGAGCAGAAAGTCTATAAATAAGCAAGTTGAGCAATATTTTAAATTTTTTATTCTTATTTCATTTAGATCCGAAGAGGATTTGAAATGGTTTGCAAAAATTCATGTGTATTTGGTTTTAAAAGGCAAAGGGGACCACTGCCTCGTCTCCCACAAAGCCAGAACACTAAATTAGGTCAGTGGAAAAAGTACGAATAAAGTCATGCTATCAGAATTTACTTAGTATTAAAGAAGAGATCCATAAACCCAGAGTTTCCTGCCAGCCAAAGCAACAAAGGAAATATAATTACAAGAAGTAATTTCTGTAAGAAATAAGCATCCTAGTTATGCAGCAGAGAAGCCTGAGCAAAACCCCTCCTCGGAGGTCCTCCTAAATGGCACACAAAGCAGTGTAGTAGACAGTGTGCTTCATGGAAAGAAACAAAGATTGGAAGGCTGTTTTTATAGCATCTATTAGACTTTATTAAAAGCAAATACAATAGGAAGTTAAACATTAGCAGTCACACATAAGAAATGTGTCTTTGTATGTTTGAAACAATGAGGAAACAAGCCTGATTACAGGAAATTTGGGATGGTGCTATATTGTAGTCAGCTTTAAAGCCAGATGCCAAGCATTAAACAGGCCTTTAACTGCAGACGTAACAAGATTAGAGCTGCATTTAAGAACTGTTGGTGGTGGCTCCTGCCTGTAATCCCAGCACTTAATCCCTGCCTGTAATCTCAGCACTGCCGAGACAGGAGGGTTGCTTCAGTCCAGAAGTTCAAAACCAACCTGAGAAACGTGGCAAGATTCCCTTGATCTCTACAAAAAGTACAAAAAAAGTTAGCTGGGCATGGTGACCTACTTGTGGTCCCAGCTACTCGGGAGGCTGGGTTGGAAGGATGGTCAAGTTGGAAGCAAGGCCAGGAGTTCGAGGCTGTGGTGAGCCATGATTGCACCACTGCACTCCAGCCTGGGTGACAGAGCAGGACCCTGTCTCAAAATTTTTCAATTTTTCTAAACAAACAAAAAAACAGTTTCTCAGTGATGTAAAAATGGGTCTGATCAAATTTGTCTGTTCACTTTTCTACTATACACTATGTAATCTTGGAAAGCAAAACTGTTGTAGACAAATTACCAATATATGGGTCAGCCTAAATGCCAATTGTATTTCTGTACCTTAGGTCAAACCAGAGAGTTCATCTTTGTGAACAGTTCCCTCCATTTTAGGAAAAGGGTTATTTTTTTTCTACACATTGTTATTCTAGCCAAAAACATGGCTTTTAGATCTATGCCAAAGATCATTCACACACGGTGTGAGGTGGCGTTCAGAATTCTGAAAACCTTTTCTCACTGTATCCCTACAGTAAATGGATAAGTTGGGCTTTTTCTTCAACACATACCTCAGGTTAAACCCCAAGGTTATTATTTATTTTTTCCCCTCTTAATACAATATCACCACTGTCCTGGGTGAGAATACACCTGTCACAGCCCATCACCCATTAGCTTAGAGGTTACAGTGGGAAAGCTTCTCCGTAATGCCCTGATAGTGAAGTGAGGATCTGTAAATTAAACTGGGCCTCCCCTACCCAGCAGGACATTGAAGAAAGCCTTTAGAGCGACCCACCTTTAGTCCTTCCTTCTCACTAAACATGCCACTTCTGTGGTAATATATTAGCCATATTTTATACTTTAACTCACACCCACATAGGATATGTTTTCTCTTGGCTCCAATAATCAAAGGAGAAAAGTCCTTATAGATGAGGACTGTTATACAAATGTTTAAATATGCCTACTTTGTATTATTTTTCTGATTACAAAATGAATACCACTTAATTGCTAAAAGTTAGAAACCATAAACTTTTTAAAGTAAATAACTCATTAAAAGCATTGTACACTTTAAGCGAGTGAATTGTATGGTATGCAAATTATATTACAATGGACCTGTTCTTGAAAAAAATTTAACTGAAAGCCTATTGCCCTGTTATATGAAATTAGAATCTGCCACTAATTATGAGAGGGTTATACCTTTCTTGAATTTTGTTTAATACATCAAGATTTATAATGCACATGATTCCAAATATGCAGGAAATTTTATAAGAAATTTATAAATGATGATTGACTATTTATTGAGAATCCTCTTTACACAATGCACCATACTAAGCACATCCAGCTTATCAGATCCGTAATTGACGCATAACCCTTCCTGCCAGCAAGCAGTTTCCCAGGATTCTCCAGCCAGTGATGGTAATCTGCATGACCCGGACTGCACATGGCCAGCGTAGCTTCTCCATACAGACCATGCTCTTCTTTCAAGAAGAAAGATTAGAAAGCTGCCTCAGTGTGGCTGCCTAGATATAACATTTGTGATTAAAAAGCATGTTGATTTCCTCATTGGCATTCTTGTATCCAATCTAAATTGTAAGGAATATACTTTTTATCACTTATAAAAGCTTATTTCATTTTGAGTAAAAAAAAAAAAAAATGTGGCCCATGAGCTTGTTATTTTGTAGAGTGGGCGTTCATGCCTCTGAGGCTGCCCACCAAGACCTCAACCTGTCTAGCACTCGGTTGCCTAAGGCAGAAGCAAGGAGTTTATTCCTTCCCTCTTTCACACATTCCCCCATCCAATCAGTCACAAAGTCCTGCTGACCCTCCTCCCTAAATACCATTCTTACTTCTCACCGACCTTAAACTCCTTTGCCACATCATTGTTCAGACCCGGGGCCCTGAAAGACAAGTACAGAACAGCTGGTTCGCCATCCTTCAGATCCACCCCAACACCACCAGGGGACTCCTTTTAAAATACAAATCTGGCCGGGTGCAGTGGCTCACGCCTGTAATCCCAGCAGTTTGGGAGGCAGAGGCCGGTGGATCTCTTGAGGTCAGGGGTACAAGACCAGCCTGACCAACAAAGTGAAATCCTGTCTCTATTAAAAATACAAAAATAAGCCAGGTGTGGTGGCAGGCGCCTATAATCCCAGCCACTTGGGAGGCTGAGTCAGGAGAATCACTTTAATCTGGGAGGCAGAGGTTGCAGTGAGCCAAGATCGTGCCATTGCACTCCAGCTTGGGTGACAGAGTGAGGCTCCGTCTCAAAATTAATTACTTAAATAAAATAAAATAAAAATTGCTCACGCCTGTAATCCCAGCACTTTGGGAGGCCGAGGTGGGCAGATCACCTGAGGTCAGGAGATCGAGACAAGCCTGAACAACATGGTGAAACCCTGTCTCTACTACAAATCCAAAATTAGCCCAGCGTGGTGGCATGTGCCTATAATTTTAGCTAATTGGGAGGCTGAGGCAGGAGAATCAACTGAACCCAGGAGGCAGAGGTTGCGGTAAGCCTAGGTCACTCCACTGCACTCCAGCCTGGCAACAGAGCGAGACCCCGTCTCAGAAAAAAAGGGGGTGCCAGACAAAGTGGCTCACGCCTGTAATCCCAGCACTTGGGGAGGCCGAGGCGGGGGGATTATGAGGTCAGAAGATCAAGACCAGCCTCCCAACACGGTGAAACCCCATCTCTACAAAAAATTAGCTGGATGTGGTGGCCGACGCCTGTAATCCCAGCTGCTCGGGAGGCTGAGGTGGGAGAAGTGTTTGAATCCGGGAGTCGAAGGGTGACAAAGCGAGACTCGGTCTCAAAAAAAAAAAAAATGTGGCTCAAACATCTTTTGCAATGGAAGCCTCTCCTGACCCAAAGGAGGACATGCTGATGTCCTTCTTACCCGTCCTCTTACCTTTGTCTTCAAGTCTGTATTTCATGGAGTTACTGTGACCTCAGAATCCACATAATTTTAGGAAGACAGTGAATAGACTCTCGTGGATCTGTGAACCTAGCAAGCTCGTTACAAAGTCTCACGTGCTTTTTAGATGAGTAGTTCCTCGCAAGAGGATCTGTGAACCTAGCAAGCTGGATACAAAAATCTCATGTACTTTTAAGATGAGTAGTTCCTCGCAAGAGGGTCCACTTCCTTCACTGGGTTCCCAAGGGAAACTTTCACCTAAAATGCTTAAGTGTCCGGGGAAGTGGCTCACGCCTGTAATCCCAGCACTGCTGGAGGTGGAGGCGGGAGGATCTCCGGAGCCCAGGCATTTGAGACCAGCCTGGGCAACATGGTGAGACGCCATCTCTTTTAAAAAAACATTTTAAAATAAGATAAAATGGTTAACCACTTTATGTACTAAATTGCCAACTCTTTGAATCCAGAAATGATCAAATTGGTTTTGGTTTTCCTGTTTGTAGCACAGTTGTTAGGGCTTGTGAATGCTAAATAAATGAGTTAACAAATGAATAAGCGAGTGAATGAAATAACTCATTTAAAAAGAATTTATTGCTATAAGCAAGAACCAGTGTCGATACAGCTATGATTCAGATAGACCTGGTGCCTGTTTTCATTGGGAAAATAATCTGGCAAGGAAGAGAGACATTAAACAATGAATCATGCAATTACTATTTAATTCCAATGGTGGGAAGGCCTATAAAGGAGTAGCAAAGGCTGCTAGGAGGGAGCATAACTAGGGGCTTTGATCCAATGTGGGGCCTGGGGTCAGAGAAGGCTTCTTTCAGGACATAGTGTTCTATAAAGCAAATAATAACAAAGAAGATTTCAAAGAATGATAACTACAGTTACTATCCATTTGGTATGTTACAAGGCCAACTAGGTGATAACATAATTTATACATGAAGAATAAAAATCCGAATTAAAAATTCACTTTCAGTGATGAAAGAGATCGTTCGTCAAAGTAGGGTTAGTATTCCGCCTGGATGAGATCACTTAGGTTGGGCATTTCACCAGGAAGTACCATGGGAGCCCATAATGCCTGAAATTCTATGAAATTCTTTTTTTTCCAGCCAAAAATTTTCTAATGGTATAAAGCCTGCTCTGGATACATAAAATCAGGCCCCAAATGCAGCATGCCTGCCAAGCCACAGAGAAGAGGAGAACTCAGTGTTCCTGAAATCAGTTCTGAGACTGGCCTCAGTCCTCTGACCCCAGCCTCTTAGCATTGCATTTCCATCTCTTTGTTTCAGGCTCTTGCTGGCTCTGCCCTTCCAGCTGCTTAGTCTCATGTGGCTCTCAACCCACCTGCTGTGTTTCCCAGACTCCATTGAGCCTTCCCCATCCGGGTCCCGCAGCTACTCAGACTCACAGACCTGTATCAGAGACCCTGGCCTGGCAGCCTCCACGACACTTGGGCTCTGCAAGATGTTCTCACTCTTTCAGGGTCACCTGGGAAAGCCAGAATCCACACTGCATGGTTTCATATTTGAAAGTGACTCGCATGGAATGGCTTCTGCATTTCCAGATGGCACCTGTGCGACTGTAGGGATCTCATTTTAAGGATCACTGCTTTTTGTTCCTCATCTACAGGCTACAGAGACCCATCTCTCAGCTTGGATTTTGATTAAATAGTTACACAGCATGGAAAACTTGGGCCATACACAAAAACTTAATTAAAAGAGGCCTCCAGTTGGGATTAATGTGTGTTATTGACTGAATCGTGCCTCCCGCCAACCCCCATGTTAATATGTTCAAGTCTTAACCTCCAATGTGGTTGTATTTGGAGCTAGTGCCCTTAGGGAGATAATTAAGATTAAATGAGGTTCTAAGGGTAGGGCCCTAATCTGACAGGAAACCAGAGAGCTTGTGCTGGGAATCTCTCTCTCCTTCTCTCTCTCTCTCTCTCTCTCTCTCTCTCTCTCGCCTCCCCATTCGAGGCCATGTGAGGACACAGTGAAAAGGCAGCTATCTGCAAGCCAGGAAGAGAAGCCTCACCAGAAACCAATACAACTGCACCTTGATCTCAGACTTCCAGGCCCCAAAACTGAGAAAATTAATTTCTGGTGCTGAAACCATCCAGTCTGTGGTATTTTGTTATGGCAGTTCCAGCAGACTAATACAATGTGACTATTCACTTTCTTCCCTACTACAAGCAAGCTGCAAAGTGCTGCTGGCTGATACCGCACAGCCACCGCTGATTGTGTGAGTCAAGTTGGGGAGAGAATGTTGCCATGAGACCTATTCCAGAGCAGAAATAGGAAGATTATTAATCTCTTCCTCTTCACTTGCCCATGGCCCGCAGGCATCTAGACCCCTCGAGGTCCTCTCCTATCTTCTTGCCAAAGCTTACGTGCAGGGAGGACTCGGAAATTCATTCCCTCTAGGAGGTAAACAACGTAACAGCATAAAGCGTTATGTCACCTAAAGACGTCAAAGGAACAGAGAGCTAAGTGTTAAGCTAAAGGGATGATAATCTGACACTGAAATGTCATCTAGCATCTACCTAGCCAACAATATGAATCTACTGTGATCTCAGGGACATCCCCAGTATCAGATGTAAAGCTCTAGGGATAAGGCGGCAAAGAAGGCAATTACCTGAATTGTGGAGCTCACATGTATTGAGAGAAACAGACAAGTAAGTAGATTTTGATACAGTGTGATACAGGCCGTAAATGTGAATGAAGTGCTATGGGAACATAGAGCTTCAGGCTCAGGCCAGATGCACGGGGGGGGCATGTGTGTGTGTGTAGACATCTATATATGTATACATACATCCACACATGTATATTTTATTATAGGTATATGTTATAGGTGTGTGTGGATTATTATATGTATGTGTATATACATACAAGTGTTTGTGACAGTATGTAGGGGTGTGTGTGTGTGTGTGTAACAGTAAGCCCGTACCAAGATAACAGCAAATGCTCATTGGGTAACTTAAATGCCCTGTGCCAAGCACACTGCCTACATGTGTTTAATTCTCACAACAAACTCTGACGCAGAAAAATATTGCTACCCTTGTGTTTGCCAACAAGGAAGTCAAAGCACAGAGGTGTCAGATTGTCCAAGATCACACAACCAGTAAGTGGCAGAACTGGAATTTCCACTCAAGCAGTCTAGCTCCAGAGTCTTCTCCCCAAACAGAAGGTTCTATTGTCTCTCCCTCATCTTCTCTGGAGCCCTGAAAATGTACCTAATATACAAAAATCCAAATCTGGAAACGGACTTTAGATAGCTGTAATTGTAGTTGAGATTTTTTTTGGCTGTTAGAAAGAGAAGCTCTCTAAAGCAATTCAAATATGTGTTTATTACCGGGCGCAGTGGCTCACACATGTAATCCCAGCCCTTTGGGAGGCTGACGTGGGCAGATCACCTGAGGTCAGGAGTTCGAGACCAGCCTGACCAACAAGAGGAAGCCACATCTCTACTAAAAATACAAAATTAGCCGCGGGTGGTGGCACATGCCTGTAGTCCCAGCTACTCGGGAGGCTGAGGGCGGAGAATTGCTTGAACCCAGGAGGTGGAGGTTGTGGTGAGCCAAGATTGTGCCACTACACTCCAGCCTCAACGACAAGAGCGAAACTCCATCTCAAAATAAAAAAGTGAAATAAATATGTGTTTATTATGCGGAATATGACATCAACACAAAGCAAGCTAGGGCCCCGTGGAACTGGGGACGGGTCTCACTGGGAGCCTTGGGGACCACAGCAACACATCCCTCTGCCCCCTTCGTGCTCTCTGAGGCCATGAGCGCCCCCTTCTCTGCTGTTTTCTGTTCTAAACTTCTCCTTCTTCCCACAGACCCACATTATTTACTAATCGCACAGTTGAAAATGGCCGAGCCCCATAGGACTTTTCAGTTCAAGGGACTACATACACTGTGACTCCCCTTGTTCAAGGCAGAGAATCGGACTGGTCATTAATGAGGGGCTGGACTGGCACCCGTGGAGCGCAGCTGGTGGGGGTGGCAGTTTGCGTGTGAGTGAAGGGGGTGCTCAGAGGCAAAGCGGCACCCGCAGTCAAGCTCCGTTACCACAGGGGCTCGGAGTGGGCGGCCTTATTAGAGGAGGCTTGGCTGGGCATGAGCTCCACAGCAGGTCACATCCACTATACAAGCAGCATCCCCCCAGGGGATCTTTGCACAAAATAAGCTCTGTTTTAAAGGCAGCATGTACACCACTGAGTCTCCTTAACAGAGTACTGCCTGCCTTCTTCTCTTTTTCAAATATTAATAGCTGAGCTCAATGTCCCATGAAATCTGTAAACGTTCTGTTCCAAGTAACCAGTAGTGAGTCCCAGAACCAGCCGGTAACATACAATAATATGTAGCAAAATAAGGAGAGATATATGAATTTTTAAGAAGTGAAACAGGCACCAGTCCTATAAGGAATACAAATCAGTCCCTTATGGCAAGTAGTACTCATAATTTCCTTAAGTTGCTGAGTTGAGGAGTACATATCTATGAGTCCCTACATAACCTATGAGTGGGAAAAAAATGGGACAGAATTCATCTTATTTTAAAAAATGACGTATTAATTTATTTGGCTTATTTACTAGGCTAACCCTTAGACCACAGTAATTTAAAATAATGAGTATAAAATAGATGATCCTTACCCAAAACTATGGGAAATATCCTTTTTCCCTTCTACTGAGTAGAGATGGAATAAATCAGTTGAAAGGAATTGGCTTAGAAGGTGACAGAGGCCGGGTGCCATGGCTCACCCCTGTAAACCCAACACTTTGGGAGGCCAAGGTGGGAGAATCACTTGAGACCAGGAGTTCGAGACCAGCCTGGCAACCCTCTGTCTACGAAATTAAAATTAAAAAATTATCTATATCTAGTGGTATGTGCCTGCGGTCCCAGCTACTCGGGAGGTTAAGGTGGGTGGATTGGATGAGCCTAGGCTGCAGTCAGCTGTGACATGCCACAGCACCCTAGCCTGGATGACAGACAGAGACCCCTGTCTCTAAAAAAAAGAAAGAAAAAAGTGACAGATGACAGCATGAATACTTTTCATTCACAACACAGCCTCTAACTGTTTTGGCAAAATTTCATAAACATATATAAAACTGGCAACATAGCATCATATATAATTCTGGATTTAGTCTACTGAATTTGAATTCTGGCTCCATCACAAGCTGTGTAATCTTGGGCATGTTATTAAACTCTCTGGGCTAAGATTTCTTTATGCAAAAAATAGGGAAAATAATACTGACTAGAGGTTACTGACAGCCATAAGACAGGTTGATCCTATATAAAATACTTAACACGATGCAATCACTTTACAATGATCAGCAGCACCTCCCTTCAATGGGAAATAGGAATTCTGGGCTCATGCATTAGACACCCATAGTTTAGCCATCACTACTGAGAGACTTGCCTTATATTTTTAATCTGGTTTCTCAAGTCTGAAAGCATCTTTTTCTATGTTTATTTTTCTTCTGATATTTCTTACTTCTTGTATCTCACACAAAATATGTCATTCACAATTCTGGGCCAGAAGAAGCGACTCACACCTGTAATCCCAGCACTTTGGGAGGCCCAGGCAGGTAGATCACTTGAGGTCAGGAGTTTGAGACCAGCCTGGCCAACATGGTGAAACCTTGTCTCTACTAAAAATGCAAAATTAGCTGGGCGTGGTGGTCCCCGCCTGTAATCCCAGCTACTCAGGAGGCTGAGGCAGGAGAATCGCTTGAACCCAGGAGGTTGCAGTGAGCTGAGATCGCACCACTGCACTCTAGCCTGGGTAACAGAGTGAGACTCTGTCTCAAAAAAAAAAAAAAAAAAACCTCGTTTCTAGCTTCCATTTCTTTCAAATCAATGTATTTTAAAAATGTATTTGAGACGTGAAAGTTCAACTTAGACAAGTTTCTTTAATTATAAAAGATTACCCTCAAATATGTTTCTAAGTTCCAGTCCTCAGAATAACATAATAAACTGTATTTCCCTGTTAGCAACTATTGTCCTCATTTCCTTTTTAGCACAAGTCTGGACCTGTGTGGAATTCTGAGAGATGTTTTGAAGCTATTGATGAGTGATGAATCCAACAGAAATAGATGCACATGCAAAGCAGCGTGCATTGGACATAAATCACCATAGGGGTGTCTCATCCTCATTGTCTCTATGAAGAAGAGATGTTAACATACACCAGCCTCACAGTAATAGCAGAGATGACACATAAAATACATGGATTTTTTTTTTCTTTCCTCTTGCTTTACTTTTTATTTTTGTCTTATTTATTTATTTGAGACAGGATCTCACTCTGTCACCCAGGCAGTGGCTCAATCTTGGCTCACTGTAACCCTGACCTCCCAGGTTCACGCAGTCCTCCCACCTCAGCCTCCCAAGTTGTTAGGACCACAGGCACGTGCCACCATGCCTAATTTTTTGTATTTTTGGTGGAGATAGGGTCTCACTATGTTGCCCAGACACATCTCCAACTCCTGGACTCAAGTGATCTGCATGCCTCTGCCTCACAAAGAGCTGGGGTTACAGGTGTAAGTCACTGCATTTGGCCTATTTTTGTGTTTAACCAATACCTTTATTTTTTCTTTTAGGTTGGATAAAATATCTAATATAGGGCTGGGCGCAATGGCTCACGCCTGCAATCCCAGCACTTTGGGAGGCCAAAGCAGGTGGATCACGAGGTCAGGAGTTCAACACCAGCCTGGCCAACATGGTGAAACCCCATCTGTACTAAAAATACAAAAATTAGCTGGGCATAGTGGCGCTTGCCTGTAATCCCAGCTACTCAGGAGGCTGAGGCAGGAGAATCACTTGATCCCGGGAGGCAGAGGTTTCAGTAAGCCGAGATCGTACCACTGGACTCCAGCCTGGGCGACAGAGAAAGACTCCGTCTCAAAAAAAAAAAAAAATTATAATATATTCACATTTATACCAATACAGTGGCGAAATATAATTTTCTTTCTTCTTTTTTTAAAAAAGTTCAACTTTTATTTTAGATTCAGGGGGCATATATGTAGGTTTGTTCCATGGGTATATCGCATGATGATGAGACTTGGGATACAAATAATCCCATTCACCAGGTAGTGAGCATAGTAACCAACAGTTTTTCAACCCTCTCCCCTTCTCCCTGCCAACCCCCTCACGTAGTCCCCCATCTTTAAGGACATGGAATTTTTTTGTGGAACACCAAAAATATCAATATATTTAATTTCATCACATGATCTAAGAATAACCTTAGTAGCAGAAAATGTATACTTCATATTATAGATAGTTCATGTTTTTAAAAAATCATCACACAGGTCCACATCAATGAGGAGAAGACTAACTCTAAACCTATGTGAGGGCCGTGCACGGTGGCTCATGCCTATAATCCCAGCACTTTGGGAGGCCAAGACTGGTGGATCACCTGAGGTCAGAAGTTCGAGACCAGCCAGACCAACATGCTGAAACCCCATCTCTACTAAAAATAGAAAAAAGTTAGCCAGAATTTTAACTTCAGTGGGGTTTAGAATTACAATGGCTTGAAACTCACCAAATATGTTTAAATCTGTGAATGCATAACCACATGAAAAAAAAAAAAAAGCTAGTCAATTTTGGAGGCTGGTGTTCAATATGTTAACAATTTTTTTAAATAAAGAGATACTCAAGAAGCTATATTGGCCTTCATATATTAACTGTATGATTTAGTAAACAGTGAGAAAAAACATCTGCTTATAAGTGTATTCCAGCTAATCAATAATAATAAAAGATAGGATATTAAAAAAAAAAAAAAAAGCCAGGCAAGGTGGCGCATGCCTGTAATCCCAGCTACTTGGGAGGCTGAGGCAGAAGAATCACTGGAACCCAGGAGGCAGAGGTTGCAATGAGCCAAGATTGCACCACTGCACTCCAGACTGGGTAACAGAGCGAGACTTCGTCTCAAATAAATAAATAAAACAATGTGATCATCTGTGTTCAGGTTTTTCAGTTATATTTGAATAGTACATCTTTGTTAATCTGGGGGTTCGTATTTCTGAAGACCTGCATCCACAGATGTACCACTCCCTTCATTGTGGTGGGGCCAGGGAAGACAGCAGTGAACAGCAGTTGTTCCCCTCATGCCACCTGCAGTGGGAATGATGGATGCTGAACAAGTAATTATGTTGTGACAAATGTTAAGGAAAGAAAGTGCAGGTGTAGAAATGTATAATTGACAATCAGCCTAGGGCGGCAATCAGGAGAAACTCCCTAGGAAGCTTCATTTGATTTGAGTCTTGGTGAATGAGAAAGGGTTAATCAGGTGAAGAACGCTGTGGGGCGGGGGGTGTTAAAAGTGGAGAAGAGGCTGCGTGAGGTGGCTCACGCCTGTAATCCCAGCACTTTGGGAGACCAAGGTGGGTGGATCACGAGGCCAGGAGTTCGAGACCAGCCTGACCAACATGGTGAAACCCCGTCTCTACTAAAAATACAAAAATTAGCCAGGCATGGTGGATCTGAGCTGGAAACTATTCCAGAAGCTGAACCTCAGGTAACATGCCTGAAGCTTAAGAAAGAAGGGAATAGAAAACTACAAGATGAGAAAAAGAGATTAAGCATAGGTCAGATTATGCTAAACCTCATAGGACACACTGCAGATTTTGATGTTTATCTTAAAATAGAAGGCCACAGAAGGCTGTTTTGTGTTTTTTGTTTTTTCTGAGGCAGAGTCTTGCTCTGTCACCAAGGCTAGAGTACAGTGGCGTGATCTCAGCTCACTGCAACCTCCGCCTCCCAGGTTCAAGTGATTCTCCTGCCTCAGCCTCCCAAGTAGCTGGAATTACAGATGCCCACCACCGCACCCAGCTAATTTTTGTATTTTTAGTAGAGACAGGGTTTTATCATCTTGGCCAGGCTGGTCTCAAATTCCTGACCTCATGATCCACCTGCCTTGGCCTCCCAAAGTGCTGGGATTACAGACGTGAGCCACCGCACCTGGCCAGAAGGCTGTTTTTTCTTTTGTTTTGTTTTGTTTTTGAGACAGAGTTTTGCTCTTGTTGCCCAGGCTGGAGTGCAATGGCGTGATCTCAGCTCACTGCAACCTCCCCATCCCGGGTTCAAGCAATTCTCCTGCCTCAGCCTCCCGAGTAGCTGAGATTACAGGCATGCTCCACCATGCCCAGTTAATTTTGTATTTTTAGTAGAGACAGGGTTTTTCCATGTTCATCAGGCTGGTCTTGAACTCCAGATCTCAGATGATCTGCCCACCTTGGCCTCCCAAAGTGCTGGGATCATAGGCATGAGCCACCGCACCGGCTACCTTTTTTTTTTTTTTTTTTTTTTTGACAGTCTCTCACTCTTTTACCCAGGCTGGAGTGCAGTGGCTAGAGAATTCCATTCCCCCTTTCCTGATGATCTAGTGAGGCTGCCAGTGACTTAACCAAATCCTCCCGCCTTTGTAAAATCAGGTGACCTAGTCCAGAGAAATAAATATCTTTCTCCTAAAGATATACATCTTAAGAACCGACAGTGGTTGAAGGTAATGGATAGATTGTGCCCAGAAAGCTGTCAGGACACCTGCTGGTAAGATGCCCAGAGCCCCCCAGTGCTGAAACCGGGTTGTTTACCTCTTCCTTGATTCTGCGAGGTGCCTAGGATTACTCTAATAAATGTGCTTTTTTCATTTAATTTTGGTGGGGTGGGTTTCTATTGCTTGTATCCCAAGAACTCCGACACTTCCGGGCAATGTGCTAGGTGATGTTTATGATAATTCATTTAATTTTGTACCCACAAAAGCCTTGAAAGGAAGGTTTCATAATCCCCGTTTTACACACAATGAAAACGAGGCTGGTTGAGGTTACAGTAACTTGAAAGGAAACACAATATGCTTGTTTCTGTCCATTAGAAAATGTATGATGTCTAAATAACAACCTAAAATAATGAAAGATTTCTGTGGTGCATGACTGACACACAGCATATCTTCATCTCAGGGGAGAATTTCCAGAAGCTGATTTTCCAGATTTATAGAATACAACTCCTGAGTGGTCACTGCGGCAACTGTGCCATTTTTCTACTTTTTCCAGCTGAACCAGTGACAACTTACATCACTAATCCCGAGCTTATTAAGAAGTGTCACCGTCTCATGCTGGAAGCCTCTCTGGAGAGTTTGCTACTGTTCTCTCAGGTTGATTATTTAAGATTTATGTCCTGATGTGACAAAGTACATTTTTAATCTGTCATCAAAGCAGATTATCAGCACCAGCAATGACAAGATTTAACACACAGTTTTTCATGCCTAAAACTAACAGCACGAAGTACAATGCATTTCACTATATTCGAAGTAAACATGATATATTAATGAATAGTTTTTCCTGTCACTGAATAATTATAGATTCCTTCTTGCAAGAAACAAATTATGTTTATTTCCCTTAAGAAGACTATGATTAATTATACAAAATTACACTTGTCTTTAATTGAATAGATTTTCTTCTTTACTCTGGATTAGTGGGATATTGTATATTATTAAATAGCCTGAGAAAACCCAAAGGAGACCTTTCTCTTCCGGACAAAAGCTGGGTTAGTAATGGCGGCCGTGGAACTATGGAGAGGGGTCAACAATTCTTTTCTCTTTTTCTTTTTTTGAGATGGTGTCTTTCTCTGTCGCAAGGCTGGAATGCAGTGGCACGATCTAGGCTCACTGCAGCCTCCGCCTCCCAGGTTCAAGCAGTTCTCCTGCCTCAGCCCCCAGAGTAGCTGGGATTATAGGCATGCACCACCACACCCAGCTAATTTTTGTATTTTTAGTAGAGACGGGTTTCACCATGTTGACCAGGATGGTCTTGAACTCCTGACATTGTGATCCGCCCTCCTCGGTCTCCCGAAGTGCTAGGATTACGGTCGTGAGCCACCTCACCTGGCCCAAAGTTTCATTTTCTTGTCAAAATGACCTATGGCAAACAGAGCTAACAGTGTCTTACAGTTCTAATTCTAATTTATTGGAACACATTGATATGCCCAAATCTTGGAAATTTTCTTGGAAAAGCACAAAATGAAAGCTGAGAGGGATTATTAACATGTTACCTTACCAACATAAGGCTTGGTAAAGACAGATTCCTAAGGCAGGACTTCTCAGCCTCAGTGATATTGGCATTTTAGGCTGAATAATTTTTGTTATTGTTGGGGGGTTGTCTTGTGCACCATAGAATATTTACAGCATCTATGCATTAGATGCCTGTAGCACACACCCTCCCAGATGTGACAAACAATGATAGCCCCAGACACTGTCGAATGTCTCCTCGAAGGACACAGGGGCAGAGTCGGGTAGAGAGAAGCAAATTGCCCCTGGTTGGGAACCAGCACCCGAAATTGTAGCATTCCTGTCTGGCCACAAATCTAGAGGACACTGTACCTGATTCTGCTGGATGCTCCCCAATATGAATAATTCTATTGTGATAACAGAAATGTCAGCTAATCATGTGGCTATGCACAATAAAGACCAACTTCCCAGCCTCACCTCCCTTGCAGCTAAGCAGGGCCAAGCTTCTAAGCTCAGGTTAACAGGATTTAAGCAAACACTGTGTGGGGAACTTCCTGATCATGCCCACAAAAGGAAAGAAACATTTCCTCCTATCCTGCTTTCCACCTTCTTGATGACTAGATATGGACATCACGCAGAGCCAGAGCAGCCATACCGGATGCTGCGTGATTGGAAATGCGTGTGGAGGGTTGCAAAGGAACAAGAGCACAGGTGGCCAGGTGTTTGACATGGTAGAGGGCCCGTATCAGCCCTGAGATCCGAGAGAATAAACCTCGGTTCTACTGGGCTCTTTGTTACAGCAGCTGGCGTTTTCATGGTAACTAACGCGCGTCCCAGCTGCTGTTACACGCTCTAAGTGAGAAAGGCAGTGCCGAGGAGAGGAGGGATCACTTCTTGTCCTTTGGCCAAGTACAAAATAGGAGAAGCTTCCTTGGTCCCCCTGGAATTTAAAAAAAGAAGCTTAACTGGGTCTACAGGTTTACATTCTTGATTGGAAAACAGTGGTTTTTTTTTTGTTTTTTTTTTGAGACAGAGCCTCACTCTGCCACCAAGCTGGAGTGCAGTGGTGCCATCTCGGCTCACTGCAACACCTGCCGCCCAGGTTCAAGCGATTCTCCTGCCTCAGCCTCCTGAGTAGCTGGGATTACAAGCGTCTACCACCACCCCTGGCTAATTTTTATAGTTTTAGTAGAAACGGGGTTTCACCATCCTGGCCAGTCTGGTCTTGAACTCCTGACCCTCGTGATCCATCCACCTCGGCCTCCCAAAGTGCTGGGATTACAGGCATGAGCCACTGCTTCCGGCCTGGAAAACAGTCATTTTTCATTGTAACAGGAACAAGCACCAGGGGAAGAAAGAGTGAGCAGTGACGGAGGAAGGAGTCAGTGACTCAGTCAGACCAACTGAATTCACACAGGCGATTCAATAGGAAGTCAGTGTGCATGGGTGGTCTTTTCTCAGCCTGCACTGGGATTCTCATCTGGGAACAACCCCTCCACAGCAGCATATTTGCATGAGCTGGTTTGCCATGGAAAGGGCATGCTAGGTCAGCATGGTGGCTCACACCTATAACCCATCACTTTGGGAGGCCAAGGAGGGCAGATTGCTTGAGCCCAGGAGTTTGAGACCAGCTAGGGCAACATAGGGAGATCCTGTCTCTACAAAATTTAGCTGGGTGTGGCGGCACCTGTAGTCCTAGCTACCCAGGAGGCTGAGATGGGAGGATTGCTTGAGCCTAGGAGGTCAAGGCTACAGTGAGCCAAGATCACACCACTGCACTCCAGCCTGGGTGACAGAGCGACTCTATCTCAAAAAACAAAAGACTCTACCTCTTTCTCTTTTGAAAGAAAGAGAGGAAGGAAGGAAGGAAGGAAGGAAGGAAGGAAGGAAGGAAGGAAGGAGGGAAGGAGGGAGGGAGGGAGGGAAGGAAAGAAAGAGGCAGGAAGGAAGGGGAGCAGAGGGAGGGAACAGAGGGAGAAAAAGAAAGGGAAAGGAGGAGAAAAAAAAGAAAGAAAGGAAGGAAGGAAGGAAGGAAGGAAAGAAAAGAAAAGAAAAGAAGAGGGAAAGAAAGAAAGGGCATATTACGTTGTACTTTTGTGGAAATGTAAGAATGAGAAAGACATTGTCAGTAGAAAGGATGGCCTTGTGTCTGGTCACCTGTCCAGCCCCATGGATAATGTATGAAGAGTGAAGGTTTGGCTGGGTATGGTGGCTCACATCTGTAATCCCAGCACTTTGGAAGGCTGAGGTGGGTGGATCACGAGGTCAGGAGTTCAAGACCAGCCTGGTCAAGATGGTGAAACCTGGTCTCTACTAAAACTACAAACATTAGCCGGGCACAGTGGTGGGTGCCTGTAATCCCAGGTACTCAGGAGGCTGAGAGGAGGAGAATCGCTTGAACCCCGGCGGCAGCGGTTGCCGTGAGCCGAGATGACACCACTACCCTCTAGCCTAGGGACAGAGTGAGACTCCGTCTCAAAAAAAAAAAAAAAAAAAAAAAAAAAAAAA